>NC_067464.1:8047465-8309965 GCF_025434085.1 Hippocampus zosterae | reverse complement strand
TTAAATTAAATTAAATAATTTGTTTAATCTATTTCAAGATGAATTGACAAGAGCGGGTTGAAATAAATCAAATCATATTTATCGAGCAATAATAATAATAATAACAATAACAATGGTAATAATAATAATAATACATTTTATTTAGAAGCGCCCTTCAAACACTTAAGGACAATTTTCAATGAAGAACAAAACAATAAAACCACAAATAAAATTATAAATAGTAAAAGAAGGGATTAATTTAAATTGAGTATGTGATTTTGAATATGTGGGTTTTGAGATGGGATTTGAATGTGGGAAGAAAATCAATATTACGGATGTTGGGTGGAAGTGAGTTCCAGAGTTTGGGGACAGAGCGGCTGAAAGTTCTACACCCCATCGTGTTGAGAAGGGCAGAGGGTACAGCGAGGTGGAGGAAGGACGAGGACCTGAGGGAACGAGAGGGAACGGAAATTTGAAGATCAACCCCGTATTGGCAAATCGCTACCGTGACGTCTTTTCCGCCACGTGGTATTGCTTCCAAACTCCCGCCCGGAACTACAACATTGTTTTTGCGCCAGCTGCAGCACCGCGAGCAAACAAATACACTCGTTTTATCCTCGGCATTTTCTCCTCCGTCATGGCAGGGACAGACACAGCGGACTTGCACCTTGACGACTTCTTTGAAAACGAGGAGGAACTGGAGCATGCTTTGTGCGTACTGGCAGGAAGCGACTCCGAAAACTGTTCTTATCCCCGCGTAAGAAACATGTCCTTTGTCCTCCATCTGCGAAAAGGAATGCTGTGCTCACGTAAAACACACTTATGTCGAATTGAATTTGATTACATATCTGGATGACGGTCGTGTTGCTCTTGGCCACGTTCTGCTGACTTTTTGCGTGTGTGTTTTTGCAGGGCTACGTGAAGAGGCAGGCGGTGTTTGCTTGCAACACGTGCACGCCCAATGCATCGCAGCCTGCTGGCATTTGCCTGGCGTGTGCCAACAAATGTCACGATGGGCATGACATCTTCGAATTGTACACCAAAAGGTATGCTGTTAAACTCGAATTCAACTGCCTTGTCGAAACGAATACAGTGTAGCCCAGCTACCGGCCAGCAGACATGATGGCGTGCCATGTTTTGAAAAGAAAATGCAACTTCCGGCAGCGTGTATGCAGCTAGATAAAGCTAAGACACTCTTCAAATTGTTTCTTTATTCACTGGTTCAGTTCCCTTAAAAAAGAAGGAGCAGTTGTCGATGTTGTACGCTCCTGAAAATAAATGCTGTTGATGCTTCATTTTAAATTCGGGTTGAAGAATGAATCAAATTACATCAGTTTGTCGTACAAAAATTATTTTAGATTAGTGTCTTAGTTCAGTGTTCATAACGTAGTCCACCTTTCCAATCGTGTTTCATTTAAAAAGTTGAGATAAAGCCACAGATGTGTTTGCATTATTCTGGTAATCTTTAGTTTTAATGACTGACTTGACATATGTTTACGCCATACTTATTTAGTAGAATTTTGTCAAGTTGTCCCAATGAACGCATTGAAGATTGCAAGTCCAAACAAGTGTTGAGCCGATTAACAACTTTATGTGAAGTAGTTCAATGTTTCTCTTCCTGCTTTTCTTAACAGAAATTTTCGATGTGATTGTGGAAATGGCAAATTTGGGGATTTCCAGTGTCAGCTCATTCCGGTGAGAATTTTCTCTCTCTCTCTCTCGCTCTCGCTCTCTCTCTCTCTCTCTCTCGCTCTCTCGTACACTTTATTCACTGCATGTGACCCAGTTCGAGTGGTGTATCATACAAAACAGCTTGATCGACATATACTTTTTTTTATTTTAAATTCTAGGATGGTGTTCTTGACTATCATAACAGTACACATGAAAGAGTCTTTAGAACCCGTGATTGAAATTAGGGCAATTCCAGGACTTGTAATTTGATGAACTTATATGAGAGAACTCGCTGAAATTTGCGTCAGTCACAAGTGGATACACTATATTTGCCAGTGACATGACAGTAGATTTTGTTCACTTCCTCTTTCTATTTTTAAGACCATTCTTAGTTTCATTTTCCTTTTGGAATCTTCATTTGTGAGGTGGAATATCTTGGGTCTTTGTCACGTCGCCAATCATCATTTGGGGCACCTTTACTTCGAATTCATCTAACATTACTGTTGCCAAAAGAATCCACAGATGAATATATTATTCATTCATTCATTCATTCATCTTCCGAGCCGCTTGATCCTCACTAGGGTCGCGGGGGGTGCTGGAGCCTATCCCAGCTGTCTCCGGGCAGTAGGCGGGGGACACCCTGAATCGGTTGCCAGTCAATCGCAGGTCAATGAATATATTATTAAAATCATAATTTGCAGCCCAAGATTGCAGCAGTGTGTTTTCTGCTTATGATTTATTTTTAGCACACTGTTTAGTGGAATGTGTTCTGCTGTGTGCAGCAACGCACTGTTACCAACATGACGATTACAAGAAGTACCTTATCAGAATTTGTACCATTGACCTGTACAGCGGCACCTCCAAAGTAAAACGCCCCACAATGCGTCTCAATTGTCGAATAAAACTTGGATGTCAGAACATTTTATTTCATATCATCAAAGTGTCACAAATAATACACAAAATGTATCAATTACATCCATACATTTTAAACGTAGCCAAGTGCCCAATCAGTGACAACGACCTCTCATATTGGACTTCATGAGGCTTATTTATATTTTGCTTATCGTGGTCACCCTTTGCTCTGGCAGATCAAAGATGAGGAAAACGCAAAAAACCTTTACAATCACAACTTCTTCGGCCGCTACTGCTCGTGCGACCGGCCATTTCCTGACCAGGACGATAAGGTATGCCGTTTGTTCATTTCTGCTCCTGAATTTGAAGTTACTTCTGATGTTTACGAAATTTAAGAAATTTCTCCACAGGTCAATGATGAGATGATTCAGTGCGTCATCTGCGAGGATTGGTTTCATACCAGGGTAAATATTACCTCACCCCTGACGCCTCTTGCGTATGAGTGTGTGATTATAGTGTGTGTGATTATAGTTATTATTATATGATATTATTATTATAGTTATAATTATCATTAGTATTTTTTTATTTCATTTTGTTTTGTAAATGTCATTAGTTTTAAGTAGTACCTGTATTCAGCTTTTTTAGTTTGCATCTTTTTTTTCTAGTTCGTTTTTGTTTTTAAAAACATGGTGTTTTACTTATGTGCAAGATTTAAAAAAAAAACACCACGGTACGTGCTGTGTAGTAAAAATTCATACAAATATATTATTTTTAAAATGTTTAGAATGCAGGGGGGATTGGTGTACTGTATATAATTTTTTCATGTATAAAACAAAAAGGTAGAGCACTTTTTAATCCAATGAAAAATGGATGGCTTGTGTTAGATGATGATTCTAATGAGCATTCATCTGATTACATTAAGCATTTGCAATGCGAAGTGGCGGAGATGGATGAGATGGTATGCGAGGACTGCATGAACAAGGCTCCTTTTCTGTGGACATACGCTGCTCACCATTCAGGTATTCCTCCAAGGTGACAGGAGCAAACGCTGAAGTACCAATCGTGTCGCTTTGGTGATGTTTTTGTCTCCTTTTTGCCTTCAGCCGAGATGCAGGAGGGTGAAAATGGGAACGTAGAAGAAAATGAGGAGATTTTGGAGTCGAGTGAAATGAGACATGAAGAACCTTCCACCAGTCTTGAGCAGAAGGAAAAGGAGCAGGAGGTAGGGCAGCCCCAACATACAAGATTTCAACATTAAGGATGGCATACATTTTTTTCCATATTTCCCATTGTTTTTCTCTCATATTTAAAAATAGATTTTTACATTCAAGCTTACATGTTTCTACATTCAAACTTGGAGTATGTATTTCCTCAAGCTCTTGTGAAACCCCAGAAGTCCTTCATATATATTTAAAAAATAATAAAGGAATGGGGCTCTAGTCTAGAGTTTACAGTAAAGCCAAGCACACAACCAAATTAATTACACGCATTGTTTCTTCAAATACAAGATGTACAGTACTTCTTTTTAGAAACACCGCTAATGCTAGCAGTCAATATGAGATGCTAATAGCAAATTAGCCTTGATTTTTGGGAGTGATAGTCCTTCAAATAATTAATATTTACACACAAACACTGTAGGAACGCACTCGGACAGGTAATATAACAACACTTGGGAGCATATATTCATCCTCATTACGCAAATAAACTAGTTATATTAATAATCGCAACTTTCTTCCTGGACTCTTTTTATCTTAATGTACTTTGTGTCCTCCATGCATGCATGGCAGCACACTTGCTCTGAGAGTCCAAGGCAGGCTGGAAGAGACAGATTTAATTGTATTGATTGTTTTACATTATGATAAGACACGATAACCTTTATTTGTCCCACACTGGGGAAATTAGCAAATTTGCAGTCTTCAGCAGCAAAGTGGGGGTGGGGGGGAAGAAAAAAACAAAGTGTTTCATTGCTAATATTTAAATGTTATTTTGTTTGAAAGTGTTTCCTTTGATTTAATTTGTTTCATGTTATATTTCAAGTTGAGTTTTGGTAGCTGAATACATCCTAAATTCCCAAATCAATGAATTGCATTTTAATCATTTCAAGATCAATCAAAATAAGTTCTACTACCGCACATGGAAAATTTTCGTTAATTGTCTGGGCTTACAACAAATGGTGTAGTTCACATTTATATCAGTCTTCCTTTAATCATGCCAAAATTGGTAACGTATTAAAACCAGGATGACCAAATACATGTTTATGAACAGAATGAACATATGTATGCAGTATTTCTTGTACTTAGCAAGCGTAGACTTCCAGTTATTTATACACTCCCGTGTGATGTGCAAGGCTTTGAAATACATGATCGTTTAATGTAGAATCCGTCACGATGGATTCATGCGGTGCACGGCGCAGATGTGCAGCGTTACTGCCTTTTTTTTCCTATGTTGTGGTCTGATGTGGCAGCCGCTGATTTGTAGCTTGCCACTTGATGGCGCAGAAGAGCAACGTGACAGGACAGCGAGCAGGCCTTCTCGTGGGTAATTAGAGGAGATGTGACCCGCAAGGCCCCTCTGTCTCTGACTCTGCAGACAGCTTTGGCCGCGCTTCACAGGCCAGCTTTACTGTAAAGCGCTCATTTTCACCGCTCGATCATCTCGCCCTCGCTGGGTGAATCTTGTGTTTTATGGAGCCGTGTCACGCCATAACTCACAGCCCTCGTCTCACGGCAGGGAGCGCCGACCAGGAGCTTTCCTTGTAAGCGGAGCCACGATGACATGATAGACTCTCCCGACGAGATCAAAACGGTGGCTTGCAAGCTGAAGTATTTTCAGACGCTGCATGTGTCGACGCCTCGAAAGGGGGCGGTGTTCTGGCCTTCCAAGTGGCGCGCACTGCTGTGCACCTGCACGAGCTGCAAGGTGGGTCTCCAGCATCAGGCTGGCTCAGGGACGTATGGCCCGTGGCTCCGTTCTTTAATTCAGCCCGCAGAGCATTTACAGTGTTTACAATTAAGTAGTGTAATATTTGGTGCATTAATTTAACCCAAACATTGGTTGATCATTATGTATTTATTTTGTCATTTGTATTTTAAAAATCTCCTTGTCTAACTAAATCATTTAATTGATTTTGAACAATTTTACATTGAACGACATTAATGAGTTAATGAATAAAATATTTTAAGCTTCAACTTCCCCCTACTCTAATTTCAGTATGATCTATTTATTTGGTTGATTTGGTTTCATTTCTTTATGTACTTAGTTTGAAATGAAATCTCAAGTCAATATAATTGAATCATATTACATTTTTATTAAACTATGTAGTTTGCTGCGTGACCAAATCAGTAATTCGTAAAGCAAATAAAAATTGGTTAACAGATTTTTATCTTCATTTTGAGTCCTTCAGCTCATTAGATAATGTGCTGAAGGAGTTATTTTAATGTAATGTTTTTATGTGATAAAATGGCTTATTTAGAGGAACTCTCACTGAAAAACACCCCTAAACTTTTTGTCGTATTTGTTAAAACTGTCAATGACCTGACAAGCACTTCAGTAAAATCACCTGTGAAAAGTGGCTTTGCCTTTCATTTGAAAAAACAAACAAAAACAACCAATCAGAGATGTCAAACATCTCATCCACTCAGGGAGCACACTTGAACCGATAACAGTCTTGTAGTAACACTTGATCCCGAGCGAGTCATGCTACAAATGACTGTCCATTTTAAAAATACACGTTTGCTCACCCCCTGGCACTAGCCCTTCTGTTTATGCTTATCGGAATGTTCCATTGTATAATACATGTGTCATACCTGTGGCACACAGAGGGCTTATGTAGCCTCACATGTCCACTTCCTCATGGACCGGTCTGATTCGGTTCTGGCTTACGAGAGACGAGGCCTGAATGAGCCGTTTGGGAAGCACCCGCTGATGACGCTGACCAGTTCAATGAACCGAGTCCAGCAGCTCGAGTTCATTTATGGTGAGAACGACTGCAATTTTTCTCCGTTGCTACACTTGACATTTATGTGCTCCGATTAATCACGCTTCCTTCCTTTTAGGTTGTAATGAGATGGCGACTGCAATAACTGCATTATTTGACAAATGTGCAGCAGAAAAAAAGGTAAGGTCCAACTGGATGAGCCAGGGAAGGGCAAACTTTTGTGCTCAAGGGCTTTGTATCATTTTTAAAACAGATAATGGGCAAGGTGACTATGACTGGATCCGACTCTTGCAGTTCCCTGTCACATTCCCCTTCATTGTCCGCTGATACATTTGTTGTTTCCCCTCAGGTAGTCACCACGGAAGCAGTGTATGAGCTTTTCGAGGAGCTGCAGGCCAAAAAACAGCGCAGGACCAACACGGGCTACGAGTGACCGAAGCCGGGCCATGCCGCAGTCCTGCGGTGGCGCTAATGAAAACTGTGAATGTGTTTCTTTTTCCCTTTGGTGGGGAAAAAAGTGTTTATGCTGCAATCATTCTAGAAAAGATAGTGCAAATGTTGGAAGCACACTTGTTTCTGTTCAAGATGCCTCAACTTTGAAGTTAGTTTTGACTGCGCATGTGTGTTTGTGACCTGTTTTGTATCAGCCTTGGAAAAAGTCTGTTAAAGACGTGCTGCTAAGTGTTTGTATGAGGTAAGTTGTCTTGTCGGCAATTTAATAAAGAAAAGTTAAACATTCACCGGTGAGAGTCATGGGTTCACTGGGGGGGAAAAGAAAAAAAAAACCTGACAAGTTCATTTCATAATATCAAACCAGTTTATTTTTCAGGACCACTGTTGCACACCTTTTGAGGCGCCAGTAGAAAAATAGATTCACTGAAACTAAATGCAACATAATTAGTCTACAAACATCAATTGCTAAGATCTCATACAAGTACAATGTACCTGTGAGGATCCAACACAACGTTTCGGATGATTCAACTACAAAAAAAAAAGACAACCAAAGATGCTAAATAACATCTATGTACACAAAAGGGAGCTACAACTATCTGATGCAGGCTGGTAAGCTGGTAGAAAAGAGCTTGCATAGACATCAAGGTCTCCAATAAAAACCCAACTGCAGGCAGGGAAGGCACTGACCTCTCTACGGCAAAGAGTAAAACAACCACTTTTAGTCAACGGAACGTCCTCTTGGAATAGTGAACTACAACACATGTATAGCGAGGAATCAAGAAAAGTTTAGTGTTTCACCCCCCGCCTCAGATGACAAAAAAGGTGATTTATTCTGCATTGGCAATCTTCAGATTCACGCAAAAAAAAAAAAAAAGGATAATTTACACCACCGACAATAGTAAGCAAATTGAGAACATTTACAAAGGAAATAACTCTTGAGACACAATCTTAAGAGCACATTCGCAGTGAGCTTTCATGACAGGACCAACTTACACCGTCACATGAACACAACGACCACTTCAATGTAATCAAAACCAGAAACAAGTGGCGCTTGATTTGGTTATGTACAATTTTTCCACTGGAGCGACATGAGCCAGTGACCTTTCTTCACGTCAATGCAAGGATTCCTTTTGTTCCAACATGTTCCTTTCCCCCTTAAAATAATGACTCTCATGCAGGCATGTGAGCTTCAGTCATGGACTTGCATGATTTTGGAGCTACAAGCAGCTACAGCACTTTTGGCCACAGCACTTCATTGAACAGTATGACCGCTGACTGCGCGAGGCCAGCGAGATGGTGGCCAGATGGTTGTCCATCCAGTCACTTAGTTCAGTGATTCCCGACCACATATTCAGTTTCACTTCTTGACAACAAAAACATGTATCCTTGTTCAACTATGCCGGGAATGTGTACAATGTCAGAACAATTAAATGTTCTTCCACTAGATGGCAGAATATGCAATTATCTTGCTAATTCACCCGTTATTCATAAAACAGAATACCTCGGTGGTCAACTCAACAGGCCCAGCTTTCACTTACACAAAGTGTGTGTTGCTATGTATATATGTGAAACATTTTTTCATTTAGCTGTATATGAACCTTTTCTTCATTATGATCGGGCAACACTGTTAAAAGTGAATTCACAAGGGGTTTACGATAGAATGACATCATAGAGAAAACTGAGTTTGAAGGTAGCTGAAATGGAATATTCAGAGTACTGGTTAAGGCTTCAAGATTTGACTACTTGATGCTATTAGATTAGGAGGAGGAAGGAGCGCAAGCACACAGCCTGCTGTCTTCCTCCTGATATGCACAAAGACACCAGACTGAAAATGTGCGAATACAGTACTGAGATTGTCACCACACCTTGGTGTGTGTGTGTGTGTGTTTATGTTGCAAGAAGACACACTTGCTACCGTTTAGGTTTCTTTCTATGCAACAGCTGAGGCGGAGTGTTCAAATCTGGGCTCCTGGTCTGCTTCTTGCCTTAATTGAAGACTCCGTTTTGTCTCCAGGTGAGAATGTGAGTGTGAATGGTTGTCTATATGTGCAGTTGGCTTGCGAACAGTCCAGGGCGTACCTCGCCTCTCGCCCAAAGTCAGATGGGATAGGCTCCGGCTCACTCGTGTCCCTCGCGAGGATAAGCGGTGTAGAACGGATCGATTGATGAGAGGATGCAGAAAGTTTTCTCGGCTGTCACCTAAAAGAAAGCTAAATAATATACTTGTAGGAAAGACGGTATTAACCGCGAGAAGACCATACTATTGTAATAGCCTGCAATCAAGTCGCTCTGATTGTTTGGACGTGGCTACTTCGACTAGTTGCACGGGATGCTACAGAGAACCACTGGTAGAAGACAAGCCAACATTTCCATATGATTTTTATCACAATTCTCTTCTCCAGGCTGTGTGGCTTTTTCATAAATGGACAATCCTATCCTACAATCTGACACTCATCAACATGAACGGCGGGCGCCTATCTGACAACCACTTGACAACTGAGCTACATTAAGGGACTGACCCAACCAACAAATCGGCACACGGATCCATCCGGCCAAGTGACCTCGAAATGGGACACTTTGCCCTTCAACTCTGTGTGATGGATGGAGTCAAGTGGCAGAGGTAGGACAATAAGGACTGCCTATAGATAGCAATCACCTTTCCCCATGCTTCTGCTGAACACACATACACATACATGCACACACACACACACACACACACACGTACGCGCACACACATTTAGTGCTTGGCCATTCAATAAAATGAGCTATCAGTCATTCCCTTTTCCCAACTCAATTGCTGGGGTTAAAGTGCAGATTTTTTGTAAGGGTAGTCAGGCTTGCTGGGTGACCTGCGGTCTCTGGCCATGTCCTCGCTGACACTGTTCCTGTGAGGCTGCTGAAGGGGCCCCGGGCCAGATGACTCCACAGCAAGAACCATCTCCTCCGGGGCATCTCGAGGTCCGGCCATTCTGTCCTCGTAGACGTCCATGTTTCCGCTGGGCGAGCGCAGGTGGCCCAATCCGTGAGTCAGGTCGGTCTCGTTTGAGCGGCCCCTCGGCGCATGTCCCACCCTGGGCTGCGGCCCAGAGGGGTTAATGGCATCATGCCTCTGAGGGGTCATCCCGAGGACATCCAGCCGTAGTGGGTCCGGGCCAGTCCGTCCCTGCGCTTGGCCCTGGGACTGAGAGTCCGTAATGTAAGTGGGCGTAAAGGGTCCCGATGGTGCGCAGCTGTGTCTGTAGAGATCCGGTCCTGCAAACGTGGACAGAGTGTGCGCGGGGGCTGGAGATGAAGGTCGACGGGAGAAGTCGTACAGGTCGGGAAACTCCGCTTGCATCTCCAGCTTGGGCTCGGGGGCGTGTCTTTTGCAGGAGTGTCCGTGCCCAGGGCCGTGGTTGTGACTGTGGCGGACGGAGGGGCAGGGCCCATGGGGCAGATGAAGACCCGGGGGGCCCATGGGGCTGTGAGGGCTTTCACGGTCCATCTCTGCTATGTGCTGCTCCCTCAGCGACATGACCGAGACGCCCAGCGCGATGTCGGGCATGAATTCCCTCATAACGGGTTCCCTGCCCATCTGAAACAGAAGACATGTTTTGTGATATTACCGTTTAAAAGTGCTTGTCATGATCCAAACATGAACAAGTCAAGACAGTAAAGACAGGTGTTCACAACATGCGGCCCACTGACCAGCCTAAGAGAGTGGGGAGTGCTGGGTTGAGTAATAACTACTTTGAAACATGTTTTGAAACGTTTCACCTATTTCTTTTTTAAATAAACACTTTAGAGTCATCAAATAAAATCATGTACAGTGAAAAAGGGCTAGGGAATTAAAAATATATATATATTCAATGAATACAGGACATTATCTTAAATTGACGATGCGAAGAAAATGCTCAAACATAACTTGACTATGATCCACTTCCTAGTGTGGTTCACAGGATGTGAGAAAATAGTCAAAAATGTCGATCATTGTTTTCCAAATTATAGGCAGATGTTTGCTCGTGTCAAATTTGGATGAAACACCAAGACAATCAGTCGAGCTTTCATGAAGGACTGCAGCTGCCTGAGAATATTTATTGTCGGGAGCCTGAAATATGAAGATTGATACAATTTTAAATTAAAACAATGTCTCTAAATGAGTTGTTAATAATTTGATCATAAATAATCTTTGCATCTTCAAAGCGAGCCCCCATATAGTTTCAGACCAACCCCAAAAGGTGAAAATGCGAAATGTAAAATGTGCAGTTATATAATCCATATAAACCCCGCTCCCCCCCAAATATTCTATAGCTTTACTCCTCCCAATAACGCATCTGAAGGCACTTTTAAAACACATTGGAAGTGTCCTGTACTTGAACACTAAAAACAGATCACTTGTATGAAATGTCCTATGTATAGTGGACGAGGAGGTGTCTGGGTAAGAGCTGTGGCCAACAGTAGTTTTGCTGCGAGTGCCTTGGGCAGCCCCGTTCCTTGACACGAAAATAAACTTAAACCTGTTTTTACACCAAGCGCCATCAGTCACTTGTGGTCAAAAAGGTTGGGAAGCCCTGCCTTAATGCACAGCTCAAAGACCCAAAGACAGAACAAACACACTCACCGCTTGCTGTTCAGATAGCAAGGATCGGCCCATAGCTTGCGCTTCGGTGCAGTCTGGGGGCTGGGGTCTGGGCACAGAGGAGAAGTCCGAGCCGCCATGCTTGGTCGCCGCATGGCGCTGGCTAAGGGTGCGGTTGCAGGGGTAGGAGAAGGAACGGGTGGGGGTCGGCATGGGAACGCGGGGTCGCCAGGCGCCTTTGAGCTGAGCGTGGCTGGGCGTAGCAGGGGGATGGTAAGGGGGAGGCGGGGGAGGCAGCGGCAGGTGGAAGCCAGCTACACCTTCCAACTCTGTGAACATGCTATCCATGGCCGGGCTGCTGTTTACTCGACATCGACCCACCTGGCGCAGAGCCAGAATTGGACTCTCATCTCCGAATCGTTCGTCGGGAAAGAACTTGGACGGGTTCTAAAAAGATAACATTTCATTAAAAATACAAAACAAAACACTTGTGCCACCTGAGCTTTTATCTGCTTGAAATTCTACAGTCCTTCCCCATTCTTCCCCTTGCTTTCCCCTCCTAACCTGTAGAAGTTCGGTGGCTCCGTCAGCCAAACCGAACTCCCGGAGCACTCGCAACTGCAGCTCGTAACTGACGGTGGCGCCCTCGCCGCAATTGAGGGCGTACGCTCGCTGCACTTGCTCCGTGTGTCTCAGTTCCTGCAGCCTCCGGATCATCTCCTTCACCACTGAGAGCTGTGGGACTGCAAGACGGAAATCACAATTAAAATGCAAACACATGAAATGTAATCATACTTGAGAACTGCGAGTATTTGTTCTGGGGCAACTCAGGAAATGAATCCGGTCAGACTCTAGTGCTTACCCGCAGTTTTTAATTTACGACAACATTATATAGCGCAGATTTCAGTGGTAGTATTGGTCATTTTTTTGGGGCAATATTTTCATTTACTGTAATGCCGTCCGTCACATGTAGGAAAAGGAAAGCCTCAGTCGTTTTTATTAAATAGTAGATTGCCATATTGCAGGTGTGTCTGGAATGAACCTAATGCCATAAACGGGAGGCCCGTCGTGACCTGAAAGGGAACAAGGAATAGAGAAATTTCAACGTCTGCGTCAAAGACCTCACCTGGGATTTCATTGGCTACAACTGATGGAGCAGCGACCGAGTTAAGGGTCATCTGCTGATGGTTAACCATGTGACAGCACTGCGGCACAGCGTTGTTGACCATGTAGAGGGTGTCTGGGACGTTGGACATGCGCACAAGTCGCAAACGCACCAGGTCAGTTTGCTCCACCATCATTTCATCCAGCACCAACTGAGGAGAGAGAAATGGGAGCTTGCTTTCAAAAGAGTGTGCTAACGTTTCACACTTGAAGGAAAAGCTTTTCATGAATCTATCCAGGCTGTTGGCACGTTCAGAAATAGAATTACATTTTTTGAGCGAGCATCCAGTTGCAAGAAAACGTTATGTGAATCCTTTGGAATTACCTGCATAAATTGGTCATAAAATGCCATTTTACTCACAACGATAGACAAACAGTCTGCTTGAACTAACACCAAACAAACAATCAGATGTTTTTTTTCATTCAACACCATTCGGTCTCACAGGTCGAAAGTGTGTGCCATCATCTGACAGCCCAATCAATCAGTGTCCTACCTTTGCCTCTTCCACGTAAGGAGAGAAAAGGCGGGGACGCACATAGATGCCAGCGTTCTTTTGCCTCAACCAAGCATTGGCCTTCCCCCCCTCGGCTGTTGGCAACATATCTGACGGAGGAGTGCTAATCAAGCCTCGCTTGAGCTGTGAATGAGAACAGGGAGTCAGACCGCCATGATGCAGCACGCGGAAATTGGTCAGAAAAGGTAGCGACGGAGCGCTAACCGCGTCGGAGAGGACATCGCTGTGCGGAGGCAAAATGTGCTCGGTTCGAATGAAGGGCAGGAGCGGGGAAAGGATGTCCTTAAGCTCCTCCACGTCGAGGTCTCTCCTCTTCACTCCCCGTTTGTTGACGCTGTGGGCTGTGCCGCTCAACAGATTGGGCTCTGCGCAAATGTGAAAATGGACAGCCACATTTCAAACCATGCTGCCCATCAAGGTTTTCCCCACAAATTCAAGTCTGATTTTGGCCAGGGGATGAATCATTTTGGGATTAATTGCATGCCTGTTCACATTATATTTTGATGAGCATCCACAGATTGATGACATCTTTGAAACATCAGAATTATACTAAAAAAAAAAGTCTATTAAAAAAAAAATAGTTCACATAATTGAAATAGCTCGAACTTAAAAAAAAAACATACAGAAACGTGACAAACTGTACCTAATGTGAATGGAATTTGCTTCAAATGTTTTGGAACTGATCAAGATGAGCAACCATTTGAATTTAACAAGGAAAATTCCATTTTACAAGGTCCACCCATGTCTGTCAAATCTCAATCGATTAATTATTCATTTGTTATGCTTATCAAGGATCACCACAGCCCATGGAGAATTATAATTCGCTAAATCCAAGGAAAGAAAATGGCAGCACCACTGTAATTTCACAGGTGACAAATGTTCAGTCAAGCGCTGCTCTTTTAGGTACAAATTCGGCCAGTGGTTGATCTGCTTTTAAGTGTATTTTGGAGGCAGTAGTCATTTTGAAATGGCCTCCGAATCATTGGCGGCTGTGCTCAGAGCATAATTATAGAGTGTATTATCTTACCCCTGTCTGCCATCCTCTTAATAAGCTGCTGCTCGCCCCACTTAACAACATACTTGAGAATGTCCTGCTCACTGGCCTGCAAATGAGACGAAGACACAGCGAAAGGGGAGAGGAGGAGGAGTAGAGTGGGGGGTTGGGGGAGACAACATAATTATCAGGACAAGAAGGTCAGATATTGTCGCCGGGTTGGGGGGGCAGCAGTTAAATGAGGATAAGGTGACAGGGCAACATGTTTGGACAGTGTTCCAGCAAGGTGCAGGCCAGGTTGGCTTCTGTAGTTAAGATTTCAACATTTCACCTCATCCGCCTGGCCGGAGGCCCAAGTAGCCTGGCACAACTGATGACAGCACAAAAGCTATTTTACTTTGCAAATGCTCCACTCAACGCTGGAAGGGGTATAATAGTGAGCAGCAAATCACTCATGAATGTACCCACAACTATTTGGATGAGGATGGAGATTGTACTATTTTGTGCACATACATCACCATAGTGGATTTTAAACCAAAAGAAAGATGTTATAGCAGTGTAGTCATTTATTGTGGACGACCTAATTTTCATATGTGAAATTATTTGGACATTTGAAATATCCAAGTCCTGCTCCTTTTGTTCTCAGTAACATGAAAGCATCATGGATTGAGATCAGAATATTTAATTATTCGCTTTTAAAAAGTCTGAAGATGACTGTGAAGAAAGACTTGGCAAAGCATTTCTAAGGAGGAATTTGGTGAGCTGTAAACTTGAAGGTTTTCATCAAATATATATAATATATAATTATCATATATAATATTATAATATTAATATTATAATATATATAATAATAATATAATAAATGTAGACTGGACTGGTCTACAAACACGGACACCCTGATTAGGAAAGGACAGAGCCGCTTCCTACTCAGGAAACTGAGGTCTTTTGGGGTTCAGGGGTCACTCCTTAAGACATTCTATAACTCGGTGGTGGCCTCGGCCATCCATTATGGCATTGTCTGCTGGTCAGGCAGCATCTCGGCCCGGGACAGAAAGAGACTGGAGCGACTGGTCAGGAAGGCCAGTTCTGTCCTGGGTTGCTCCCTTGACACTCTGGAGGAGGTGGGCAACAGAAGGATGCTAACTAAGCTAAAAGCTATGATGGTCAGTCCCTCCCACCCCCTCCAGCCCGCCCTGACAGCACTTAGTAGCTCCTTCAGCCAGAGACTGTTACACCCGCGCTGCAAGAAGGAGATACCGACGCTTGTTCCTACCGACTGCTGTCAGGCTGATGAATAAAAAATAACAATCATAATAATAATAATAATAATAATTAAATGATGTGAAGGAAAATCGTAAATAGTACTGCGATTTATCCATTTGTGTTCATATTGAATTTAATTGAAAGATGTTTGTTGTTTTTTTTTCTCTTTCTTCTTTCTACATACATTCTTGCTGCTGGAGGCTGTAAATTTCCCCAGTGTGGGACGAATAAAGGATATCTTATCTTATCAAATGTAAAAAATTGTGTTTGCATTTAGAATTATGTTACATTGTCCAAATATTTGTTGAGCCCCTGGAAATTGAGCAACCATGGAAAAAAATGGCTTAATGTTAAGCTCCAACGTATTTGTGGATCACTCTTCACAAATTCACCTATTTGCATTTCTTTCTATGGAACCTACATTGTCAGCTATTCTTTAGAAAAAAATATCATAGGTTCTCTGAAAAACTTTTTTTTTGCATATTTTTGTGCTTCTTCCATAACATCCCAAGATTTCATAACATGGTGCCAAAGCTGTGTTGCATAGGAAAATATTAACTGGTGTCAAGTCAGTGTTGGTGCTGCCCACTCTCCGCCTCTCAACAGAACTTTGAATGCATTGGCCAAAATTTGAGGCAGCTGTAAAAGAAGATAAAACAGACGGCGGCACCGGCACGGCTCAGCTTGCTCACCTGTAGGTAGTCTGACTGGATTGCGCTGAGAAAGTGCTCCTTGCTGAGCTCATAGAGAACATCGGAGGTGACAACTTGGCTGAACTCCTCGCAGAGGAAGTGCATGGCCTGCCTGTGTACCCACTTGGAGCCATAGGGTTGCGAGCTCCACTTGAGGATGGGCACCAGTGAGTCGAGAGACAAGCTTTCCACGATAATATCCTCACAGCCTGCGGGGCGACAATGTGAGAAGAAAGCCAGTGAGACAGGTTTTGACATTCAACAAATTCAAAGCTATGATTCAAGATGATTTTCACAAAAAGCATTTGAATACGGAAAGCCATTCGCAAGGCACACGTCACCATTTTCCCCCTCTCACATTCACACACTCAGGGAGTCTCTTTCAACTAACCTCCACATTCTCCTTGCTGTTTCTTAAATCAGAGCACATACCAGAACAGCAGGCAGTGGTTTTAACTCAGCAACACGACGACCCGCAGAAATGCCTTGAGAGCTTGATTTTGCCTTTTCTTAAAACATCATGAATAAACATGGTTGCCTGAGTAAATGTGTGCATGGATGAAACATACATCGAGGAGGGGGGAAAGCGTGTGCACACACACATTTTGATTTGATGACATTTCCAGAGGTGATCTTAAAATGGCACACATGATGGTAGGCCACTGATGTCAAAAACGACAATGGACAAAAGTATTGTTGATAATGTCTAATCCATTATTTTTAGGGAGTTAAAAAAGTGGAATGTGCACTTGCTTGTAAAATCCTCCATAACAAACACATTTAAGAGAAAATAATTCACTGGTACTTCTCACCCAAAATGTCCCAATTACGTGAGTTGAGATTTTTGGTTAAGAGTGGGCATTTGAAATTTCCACTCATTGATGGCTAAGAATTTTGGCCCATTCGAGCACTTGGTGGATATTTTTAACATAAACTTGTCAGCCAAGTGGAGTATGGTTCCCCGAGTAGAAGACAGAACTAAAGAGTCAAAGGGAACGTTGAGAAATGTTGACGTTAATATCGTTTTAACTGTAATTTGACCAGATATTCTATGTGAATTCACACAAAAACACTCCCCAAAATGTTGAATTTTTCCAACAGTGGGGGCCATGGGGGCAGGGAAAAAAAACATCCCACGCAATTTCTCCAGAACACAGTGCGTTCTTCAACATTTTTTGGTGCCTTGTAATCAGGTTGAAGTAACCAACCGCAATTGGCATTTTCAAAGAAAATGTTTGTACCCGATTCAGAACAATTATCAACATCGCAAATATCAAGCAAAAAAAAAAAAAAAAAAACACCGGAGGTTAAGTTATGGGGATCATCGTGACGTAGTGGTTAACAATGCTGTCACAGGCGAGTATTTCCGAGTTTAAAAACGGCCTCAGGCCTTCCTGTGTGGCGTTTGCAAGCTCTCCACCATGCTTGGGAGGATATTATCCAGGAACTCTGGTTTCTTCTTGCATTCCAAACATAAATTGACTAAATTGTTCACTAAGGATGCCAAAATATTACATTAGGCACTGTTCAAATAGTGACGGCCAAATTATTTGAGGCAAAATATGTAGTCTTGAAATGCAAACACCTTGGAGGTTTATCGGTTTGCTGGGGGGGAGGGGGGGTATGTTTGACTTTGAAAGTTCTTCTGTATTTTTTTTCCCCTTTCAGTTCTTGTGCAATACTGTACTTTTGTCCCCGTAGTATACCTATGCTTTAAGTTCTCCAGGGACACACATTTGAAATGTATTTCTAAATAAAAATAAAAACCCTCAGCCATCTATTCAAATGCAAATTGAATGGATAAGCTGTAGCGCTTAAGGAGTCTTTCGTTTTATCAGCAAGTTACAGTAACAGATGTTTAGAAGGAAGGGGGGAAAACCCAGAATAGTTTGGAAAAGCAAAACAATAAGCAATGGCACGTTGCCTTTTCATCGGCGATAAACTAAATGACTGTTCTAGGTTCCCCGCCAGCTGCGTCTCCATCTTTGACAGTGTTCTCTGCCGTCTATCTTCTTCTGTCGTTGAGCTCTGTGCGTCCTTGGCCACGCATGCACAAAAGTAAACACTTGAAGGCAACAGCTTTGCTTCACAGTCACCCATTCAAATTCAGAGCAGCCTCCTATCTAAAGAGACAGCGCTTTTATTATGAGCTGGAAATTAAAATTTGCTGTTTTAGTCCATGTGAACTCTCCACAGTTGGTAACCCTACACAATTGTTGTACAATTGAGCCACTTCGATGGATGAAACCTTACTTATTATGCAGCGCCCCATGTGAGTGGAGCCTCCAACGGCTAAAAATCACTTTAAATGCAAACCACAGCTGACGGCTTGTAAACAAGCCCGTGGATGTAAATCATGTGCGTGGATCACTCCAGCAATGGCGCTTTGAATGAATCAGGCTGCAACCACAAGCAAGAGGCTCGATGGTCAGCGAGGGCGAAGGAAAGCGTAGAACAAAACCGCACTACTTTTCTCTGCAGGGCACTTGAAAAATTAATAAGGCTTTTAATATTGCCTGATAGCTAGTTGAGGTGGAAATCATAAAGGGACAGATGTCTGAAGGATAAAGACGAATGATGACGTTGGGCTTCTGCAGAAACACCTCCGTGCCGCTGGCTCTCACAGTCAGCATCGGGATGCCAATGAGGAGCACGGGATGACGATGACAGCGTGAGAGATGAGAGGATATTCTTCTCATCTGCCTCCTGAAATAAAGTTCTGTGCTGCCTCCTTAAGAGACCTGTGGTCCACTGAAACCTCCAACTGCTTCGGCCTGGTTTAACAGCCAAAGTACGTATTCCTTTTTACGTAAACTGCCCGGCCTGACATTTGTCACTATGGCATCTGGCAGAGCAAAAAAAAAAAAAGGCTACATCAGCACACCTTCAGTGACAGTCCCCTTTCACTCCAAAACCTTCAAGTTCTCACATCCACACATAGCAGTTATGGGCGAAGACACATATGCAGCACCCATTCCATAGGCGTTTTTGTTGTCGTTATTGTTTTAATCTTTTGCTCTTGTACTCTTGAGTGTCTTTGCATAACGTCGGTCAACTTCATCATAGGCCTGTTGCTTTAAGTATTCCCTATGCTGAAGGTGGGTTAAAGTTTGCATCGAGGCACTTTTCCTAAGCATTTTTAGGATTGGAACAACCTTTCATCCATGTACATCCTGGTCACTTTCCTCAGAAAGGAATGTACTCAAGAAAAAATACAGAATTCTAAAGAGGCTCACAGAGGTTTTGGTTGATGGCGATTTTTTTTTTTTTTGTAACTTGCTGAAACCTTACAGACTTGTCAGTCCTCTAACAAAATAACAGTTCTCAGTATCCATCAGCAAGATTGCAGTGTATAATTTGTAGAGCACATTGAGCTGAAGCCGAGTGTAAATTTTAAGTCGGACTTCTGATTGCTCTTGATAGCTTTGTAAAGCCATAGCACAGTGGATGCAGTCCAATCCAAGCTGCCACTCAGCAATGTAATAATTCTGACACTGACTCGATAGACAACAGCTGAGGAGAAAGTTGGAGCGTAATGGAGAAAGTCAGAATCACGCTCTTGCCCTGTCAGCTGCCACCATTCGTTTTATAGTCAAGCCACAGATAGCAAAGGCATTTAAAATGACATCTTACAGCATTCGGGCTATTGGGAGAGTTGTGGAATTTCAATTTGAGAATAACAGGAAGCTGCGAAGCAGACAAGACTGACAACTTGGACAGGATGACAGCAGATGAACCTCAACTATCGCACCGCATTCTTCACTGAAATTTCATGGGAACAGATTAGTGCCGCACAGCTCAGTGGGGGGGAGGGGAGGCAAGATAAAAATACCCCTTGAATTGACGGAACTGTGTTGGATGGCACCATTTGCTTGCTCTCTGGCAAAGCTGTCAGAGTGACAGCGACAGCACATCTCCAGGGCGAGAGCTGGTGTGTGATCAGCTGACTGCGTTTGTTTACATCACACCACTCGTCGACAGATTTGAGAAAACTCTGTTTTTAAAATATTTCACCCAGGCATAAATGAGCTTGTAGAGCCCATTATGCAAGAAGTTACATTGCCTTCACAGCTTCTACTTAAAAAGACAAATTTAGCTTCCACTCCCAAGATAAAAAAAAAGCTGTCATGTCATTTCGACGATCTGTAATAGCTGTGGTACTGTTGCAATATTAATTTGCACCAAAGACAGGAGTTGAAATAAGGCAATAAATATAGTGCATTGGATAACAGGTGAGGAATCACCTCAAATGACTTTTCTCAATGTGAAGGAGCTGAGGTGGAAGCTGTCTTGGGGAGGAAGACATAAAATTTGCCAGAGCACGGACGGATTTTCATGCTGAATAGAAGACTATAAAGTAAAGCAATGAAATCTTGTGTATTGTATGACCACAAAATACCACATTAATACCCACGCAATGAGGCAATTCTTAAAGCCTATATTCTTCATTCGGTTGCAAGCTGCTGCAAGTTGAACACCTTTGACCTTAGATGGCAAGCTGTACAGCAGTCTGGGCAGCAGAAGTCATACTTGGAATATTTTAACATGTGATTAATTTGCCTTGAGGGGTGGAATATTAACTGGAGTGGAAGAACCCCTGAATGCATGCATGATTGAGATACCAATAAAAGTTAGGCCAGAGAGCTATTTTTTTAACAAAACAGTTAAGATGAAATACTGCAAACACATGATTCTAACTCATGAGTGGTTAATGACATATTGATTTAACCATGCATTATTAATTTGTGTATGTGGGCTGTTAATGGGATCATTATGACTTACCCTGTGCCAGCATACTGAACTCCAGGAATAAAGCGATATGGTAGAGCTCCATGGCTTCTTCCGTGCGCGTGCTGGCTCCCCGGCCCCCTGACACCAAGGCTTGGACCTCCCCAAGGCTGCCTGCCGAGGGGCTACCACGCAGAACCAGTCCCAGCTCCACCACGTCTGTGTACATGCAGTGGAGAATCACCTGCACATATTTGCGCGGCATGATGGATTCGTCGAGCACAATACGGGTCGGAGTCTGCAGTGTGCGCTCGGTCATTTCCTCTCCTGTACGTATGCGCCTCTGCAAGAGGTTTCTAAAGAAAGGGGAGCGTGCAGAAAGGATAGCCTTATGAGCTCGAAGATCCTCATCCGGGGTGCCTGGCCCTCCACCGCCTCCTGAGACGGCAGCTGGCGCTCCAGGGCCTCGCTCATTGAAACTCTCGACCATTTCAAAGTCTGAAGAGAAACTCAAGAGGGCATCATAGTAGCACATGTAGTCAAACAAGCCCTTCATATCTGCTTCTAGGGAATTGGGTGTGCCAAACTCCTCGCTGAGCTGCACCAGCACGTCCACATTCTGCAGCCTCGAATCCTCTGCGCTGCTCACGCCAAACTCTCCCGTGTACAAGTAGTGCAGCAGTGTGGAAAACATGGGTACATCGATGCCTGCTGTCTCAATATCCATGTGGACTTCCGCTCCGTAGCCGGGGGATGAGGACAGCAGAGTCTTGAAGAAGGGGCAGCGAGCAGCCAAAATGGCCCGATGCGCTGGGAAACAAGTCCCTTGGAAGATGAGGTCCACGTCAGTGCAGTACTTATGCTGATAAAGGGCAGCCAGATCCCGAGGCAAACTTGGTGCCTCAGCCCGCGCAAGGCTGGCCTGGAAGCTCAGCTCCTTGAGGGCCGCCGTACCTTCGTATTCCTCCACCAGGGCGTTCGTGTCTCGGACGTCCCACCCGGACAGCAGCTCACGCATCTGCCGGGCATGATCTGCCGAGCGACTGGACTTTCTCCGTTTGATGAACCGCCGTTTGAGGGTGGCCAACCCAAGGCTTTTCTTCTTCCTGTCGGCGGGCCGCTCATGGCCATGTTCCAGGCTGTAAAGCTTCGACTCCCACGCGTATCCCTGCTGCGAGTAGGATGAGGTCCCTAGAAGGAACACACAACCAAATCCACTTGAGCTTCAGTTTACACTCGACATATAATACCAAACAGTGAATCTGAGGTGCATTTTTGGATTAAAGATGACACATCAAAAAGTTGGCTTCACAGTACAGAGGTACTGGGTTCGATTCCAGCTCCGGCCTCCCTGTGTGGAGTTTGCATGTTCTCCCCGGGCCTGCGTGGGTTTTCTCCGGGTGCTCCGGTTTCCTCCCACGTTCCAAAAATATGCATGGCAGGCTGATTGACCACGCTAAAAAATTGTCCTTAGGTGTGAGTGTGCATGGTTGTTCGTTTCTGTGTGCCCTGCGATTGGCTGGCAACCGATTCAGGGTGTCCCCCGCCTACTGCCCGAAGACAGCTGGGATAGGCTCCAGCACCCCTGCGACCCTAGTGAGGATCAAGCGGCTCAGAAGATGAGAGAGAGAGACATCAAACAGCAATTTTTTTGCTCTGAAGTTAGAAAGGCAGTCGTGCATCACCTTTTGACTCCTTACTGTTGTTAAAACAAAAATACATCTTTGAAGCATTTATATATTTTCGAGTCAGAGATGACATTTCATGAAAAATGTCACACGATCCACAAGGTGAAATTCAAGGTCAACCTACAGGTACAGTACAAATGTAAAATTACTAAAATATGCACCTATCTTCTAAAGGATTGACACAATAGTTACTGAGGTATAAGGGTTCAAAAGAAGATGGCAATGCCCCTTTTTTGCCGAACGTAGTAAAATTCAGTGGCCCGTAGCTCCCAAATCCCAGCAAGTTTCATTGAAATCAAAATCAACTTGATTAAACCCACTGGGTGATTTGCCATGGAATGCCCCGAAATTATGTTATTTGCAGAAAATATAATGACGGGCACTTTCACCTCTGTGTAAAACTCTGCCAATAGTTTGAATGATGCATCATCGGTGCTCAATTGGACTGATAATTGTAGTTCTCAAGAGAGGGGACTTGTATGTCTCAGGAAGCTCTGCCACGGAGATCCTCTTTTCCTATCCTCTTATCAATATCAATCAGTATAAGACAAAGAGTAATAACTAGAATGCAAAGAATCATCTGTAAGCCAGACAAGCCTCAGTGAGCAACTTCATTGAATACTAAACAGGGTTTTCCTGACGTGAACCTCAGCAGGATCGAGCCGAGCCAAAAAATGCAGGCCTGAGGCAAAAGGGGATTTCAGCATTGCACAATTACAATGATAATGGGTTCTTTCTTAATTGTCAGCAGGGACCTCAAACGCAACATAAGACACACATCAAAAAGTCCCTTCTAAATAGCAATTGTCATTGTGTGATGGCCCAAACAAGCAAGACTTCAAAGTCGAGAACCTCATTTCCACAGTGGTCGAGTTTGGTTTAACACTGTAGTAAAGATGGGAATGACAAACTCTGATGTGGTTGGCGTTTCAATTACAGTGTGTATTTTTTTTTGTTATTATGTTACTATGACTTCAAGATGGCGCCGTGAGAGTGGATGCCTTTACAGCAGCTACTATACTTTTTGTTCTTCTACTTTCTTCCTTTCATAACTTTGCTGCTGTAAATTGGGAATGTTTCCATTGTGAGGTGAATAAAAGGTTTCCTTATTATTATAGGCAACATGGAAAATATGGTGACTTTAAAATGTAACATTACCAGTAGGTCGAACAAAAAAAAAAAAAAAAAAAAAAAAAAAGAGGAATACACCACAGTAAACACAAGACAACATCGTGCACTTGAGTGTTGGTTGCTCTGGGCATTCCCATGTTGCCATTTGCATGGATTGTTATGATTGTCCACTGCATGCGTGCATAGCACCCTTCTTGAGTGAGTATATCGTAGTGGAAATGTGGTTCATGATGAGATCATGATGAAAATGCTAAAAATGTTTTCACATACTTTTATCGACTACAACCTCTGGTAAAAATGATGGCATCACTGCTCCTGAAGGATTTAAAGGTTTTCTATATTGCAAGATGCATGATCATGTCGAAAAATGATATAATTGTCCAGCACCTTTTTGATTGATGTCAGAAAAGTGTGGGAAAACCGAGATGTAATCGTCCATTTATCGAAGATAGAAAGACTGTCATGCCCCTGGGCCTTTACGACATGTAGCCGCATATCATTAATGACTGTGGAAATTTGACGCTTCACTTTTACATCCATCCCATTTTGGTCATGTATTTTTTTTACAACTGAAAATTAGAAGATGAGTCCTTTTTTTTTTAACTCAGAATTGAGTACCGGTAATTTTTCCCCCCTTTACTTAATATAAATGGAATGACCAGCAATTTTCTTTGTTGCTTTTGTTTAGTGATTCTTAAAGCTGGAAGGGTGAAATTTTCAATTTAAAAAAGAGCTGTGTGTGTGTGTGTGTGTGTGTGTGTGTGTGTGTGTGTGTGTGATTTGCCTTTTTTCATCCAAAACTACACTTTTAAATGATCCTCATCCAGAAGTAATGATTGCATATTTTTAAATCAGAGTCTGTGTGTTGCTTGGCGGAAACACGGCTTGAGTGGAGTCTAACAAAATGAAATAAAAGTAAAGTTACTCTCAGTACATCTTTTGTAAATGGAAGGAGAAAGGAGGTCATTGAGAATATTAATGTTTACAAGAGAAATACTATGCAATGACCTAAAGCAGGATACTACAAACTATAACCATGAACTGGTGGTCATGGCAGAAATGTGAAGTTCTCATCCATCATTGAATCTTATTTAGTTGAACAACTCCGACGACAAGGATAATCCAGGATCTTGGGGAACATTTGACAGCTGGCGGCGGAAAATTAAAACAATGGTCTTTGTCTGAGGGAATCAGGTTACATGTGTGGTTATAGTTGTAAATGGGTTAGTAGCAATCCTGAATTATTTAAAAGAGATGGGGATCATGTGGCATATTCAAGTATGTATTAAAAAATATTGATCGAAAAAAACGCATCGACTATAAAACGAATGTTTTAACACTGAAAATGGAGCAAAGCAACCAAATTCAAACAGCCAGCAAATGTTACAAGTTGAAAAACCTGACTATATCCGTTACCATTGTTTCCTAGGGGAAGAATAGTTGTGAAATACGAAGCCAACCACCATCCCAGAACCCATTGTGTTAGACCAATAATGTTCCGCTGCATGCAGAAACTGTACTGAAAAATTTTACAGTATGCGCATTATATTTACCAATAAAGGTCTGCTGCGTCTGTGCATTGGCTCCTATACGCGGGGAGCATGAGTGCGGATAGCTGGATCCATTGGCACCCATTCTCACGTCTTTTCACTTGCTACGTGGGGGTCCCCCCTCTTGCTGAGTCATTCTGCTCAGGCGATGGCACTCCCTTCAGTCCTCAGTCACGTGTCCGACACGGATCCTCTGAAGAGTTCCCAAAGCCCTGGGCCCCGCCTGCCATGTCTAAAACATCTGAAAGAAGGAAGACGAGAGAGGAGAAAGAAGTGAGCAAGACGCTTTCATCCATGAAGATGATTTAATTTAAAAAGGAGCAGAGTCAACACACAGGCAGGGAGAACAACAAAATGAGCTGACAGTTGGAAGAGATAAGGGATACAATTGTCAATGTTCAAGGGGACATTTAGTATTATCTTTCATCCCCTTTCAGCTGCATTGATCTATTTAAATGCTAAAATTAGTGATTAAAAAGGTCTTTAAAAGACATGATGACCTCAACATAAGTGTTGCAAAGAGAGTCAATAATGCACGAAAAGACCTGATCCAAGCATTAGAAATCATCAAAAATAAATAAAAAAGCATCATTATAACAAAACCAGAAACCATTTGCAATTTACTAATTATGCAATTAGCAATAGTACAATTTAGTTTTGCATGTGTGGCGTCTTCTGGTTTGTTGGGCGGTTAAAAAAAAAAAAAAGGGATTACCTTAATCAGAATCAGACATTTCCCTCAAAGCACGTTATCCCATTTCTCGACAGTAGACATTCAACAACGAACAAGTAAGACAGACAGCTGGTATAGCATTAATATGGTTTGTATCTATTAGGGCTTTTCTGAAAAGCATTTTTTAAATCAATAATAACAGCAGACTGGGGTCAGTGTTATTGGACATTGCAAAATAGTTCCTAGGTTGTACGCTGTGTACCATTGTGTAGTCTACACATATTAAAATAAAATAATAATTAATAAATAAATAAATCACTCTTTTATAAATAAACAGACAAGGTCTCAGAATACTGCCATTACCGGTAATTTCAATTGTTTTAAAGAACAAAACTCGATCTTGTGATACAACATGTTGTATGTAGATATAGAATTACCCATTTCAGGATATAATTTTTCACCCAGAGCACACACACTTCTACCTGGCTGCTAACTATTGTCATCTGCGAAATGCTATTTTTACTGCGAGGCTCAATTACCAGTCGCTTAATACCTCCAAAGACTGCTGCTTCAATTCTAAAGGCATTTGCAACAGCTGTGACGTTGCCCAAGTATACTTCATTACAAACATAATTACTGTCAACAGACAGCAATTAAGGATTCCGCAATGAGATCACATCGAGAACCGGACTGATAGAGGATGTGTTTTATCTCAGTTTTATTCTCCACTGTGTCAGCACCTGTGGAGTAGCGAGACGCCCAACACGTCCGGAGCGTACCGCTGGGGACGGTGTACACTCTTTGATTCCTTTATTCCTTCACACGATTCAACATGCAGTCACAGTGGAAGGCTATGACAAAAACATCGATTGATCTTTATTTCATCAGGCTGCTTGAAATATCTTCAGAGGGAATACATTGGACAAAATTAGAAACTGAATTTGAATATGGAGATGCGGAAGCCCGTGAGATAAACATATTGTTTACAAAAGCGTGTGTGTGTGGGTGGGTGGGGGGGGGGGGGGTCCTCAAAGGAGGATAAAACAAATCAACCGAACCAACAACTGAAATACATTCAACACTGCCATCTTTAACTCACACGAACGAGTGAAGCAAATTTAATTTGCACTGCAGTGCAGAAGAAATGTTCGAGCGCCGTCGAACGCAGCGACTGTTCTTCACAAGAGCTGGCTCACACCATTAAACAAAAAGCGGCCCCCTGACATGTTCTATCAAGATGAGAATTAGGACGCTTTTCCCGCGTTGAAGACTGAAACAGTGTTGTGGCCACGCTGAGCCTTGACACAGAGCGACGCAAGGGCAGTGCCGTAGAAGAGCAGAGGCGTTGCGGGTAGGCAAAGCTGGACCACACGCCCCTAATGAAAGGTGACAGCAGACATTCCCTGCCCCCTCCACACATCTCCCGATACACACATGGACATGTGCAACCTTTTTAGGCACTCACCTTGCTGCACTCCTCTGAATTCTTTCAATAAAAATGAGCCAATCCCCCGAGTGAACAATTCCAACAAAAATAAATGCTACAAGGACACGACTGATGTATTATTTAAATGGGAGTCAAATGACTATCAATCATTCATGTGGATTTCCCTAACTAGACCAAGAGGTATTTTCCGGGTCTTCTTCCTCATCTAAAATTACCCCAAAAATTCAGCAGGAATTAGGATTTCAAATTAGACTTGATGCAGGTAATCCCCTTTTGACCATTTGAATTAAATACATAACCACAGTAGAATGATCCTGAGCTCATCCATCCATCCATTTTCTATACCGCTTATCCTCACCCAGAGCCTACAGTGCTATGAAATACTCGTTCGTAGTTGCCCTTTTCCGTATTTCTGTGTTTTTTGCGTATTTATCACATACAAAATGTTTCAGTTCATTCAACCGATTTTAATATGACACAGAGACTACCCAAGGAAATATAAAATGCAGTTTCTAAATACTAGTTTAATTTAAGGCACACAAAAAAACATTAAAAACCAAACTGTGACTAATGACAGTTTTGGGAAAACTGAATTCAATTTCATAGGCAACACATTTGTTGAATCCACATATCACATAAATTGAATCTGTCAGACAAAGTGTAGTAGGCTTCACCTGTGCAATAATGATGCCGTCGAATCAGCTTCTTGACCTGCCACAACTGCGAGGCGGTATGGATCATCACAACATTCGCAACGTGCATATACACTAGCAAACCTGCACCGCTCAGGGAGATACGGATTTAAGCAACTATTCTGCTCAACAAACACTGGCATGGTAAAATGAGTTTATAACATGCCAAGAGATTTTCCAATCCCATTAGAAATAACAATGATTTCGTTGTTCATTGTCGCCGTATTCGATCAAGGAATTCCAGTCAAATTCCCATCCCTAATGATGGGACACTTGAAATGAAAGGATTGTCAACGACATTTGATTCAAGCAGAACAGATTATGCATCTATAGGCCATATTTGCCAATTAGGTCAGACAGGACACCAGTGAATTGGGCCATCTGACTGATGGCAGGCTCTGTCATCATAAGAGCTACAGGAAACGGAGGGAATTAGAAGCGGCTAGAATAAACACACACACACACACACACACACAGACGCACACACGCACGCACACAGACAAGAGAGCGTAGCAAATGCGGTGTGTCCAGAGCGATGACTCATGGTGGGCAGCCAGTGGATTACATTGGGTCAAGCACCGCTAGACTTGCGGATAGTGTCATCTGATTTCCATTCAAACTGCAGGCTGGAACTGATGATATTCTGTCATTCTGATGGGTATTGTTTTGCATTTGTCCTTGGTGTGTCATTCATAAAGGTAACCCGATGTCATCTCTACAAGGAGAGACAAGTCAAGTGACACAATTATTTGGGCCCAATTGAAATGAGACAGGGTAGCATAAACAGAAACTCAACACAGAGAATTGCATCTCTCGCATCAAAACGCCAGGCCACTTCCAAATGCGGATCAAAATCTGATCTGAATTGATTTAATGTGTGTCAATGTTGTTGCACCAGGGTTAAAGCACTTTTTATTTTATTTTGTTAACAAGATTTTTTTTTTCAATTTTAGTTCCGGTTCGTTTTCACGCAACTCTAAATTTGAACTTGAGGCGTGATTCCAATCTAAGGGTATGTGATTCCACGTGGATTTTTCATTGGTGAATTGTGCCACTTGAGAGCAAAATTTTAGAATGCTCTCACTTGAACATTGTAGTGTACCGTCCAGCCTTGAACAACAGGAAAAGCCTTACTCAAATTACCTGACTGTAAGCCAATGTCCTGGTAATGAAAGACACTTCCAAAAAACAATGCATACTTCTTTAATGGCACCAGTCATCCTTAGTCCTCGCTGCACAATAAAAATATTTCAGTCGGGCCAAAGTCTGACTCTTTCAAACGCTCCGCGGCAAGTACTTGCAAGCGAACACAGGCTTTTATGCCTGCCATAGACTTCTGAGCATGTCATTCCAATGATGACACGTCATTTTAGGGCCCTAAATTGCTGACTCAAAAGCTTAACCTGGTCAAAAGGAGAAGCTCCATGTTGACATGCGATTTAAAATCACCTTTCCGCCCCTCAACAAACACTCACTCTACTTTATCCTCCAATACATGCTGAATGTTGAGCATAGTCGCGGGATTATCCAGTGTGTGTGTGCTCTAGGAACGAGGCCACTTTACATAGATGACAGCAACAGTTGCACATTCAGCAGAGGTTGACACAACTATGGAAATAATTGTTCACGACGACGGCGGAAAAGGGGCTTCAAATCTGTTGGCATCGTGGGCCACATCGTAGTAATGGGAGCTATCAGGGGGCTGGCCGGTTATACCACAAATGTATAATCACTGGGGGTGGAACACCGCACTAAAAATAACAGTTCGGTACATACCTTAGTTTTTTTTTTAGTTCACTTTTTGGGTCACAATAGTTGCGTTAAGGGAAGAAATGTAAAACTGCTTTTATCTTGTGTTTACAAGAACACGCCATAATTAGAATGAAATAACAGATTTTCTTCTGGCGAGCGGGCAAAAGAAAAAACGGGCCAGATCTATTTGGTTTTATTAAGGAGCTACCCATAAACAGAAAAGTGTCTCAAGAAATGTGTATGTCCACACAAAGATACTGAAACATTGTAGTACCGCATACGGCATATGCCAGACTAAAGTGGTGTTGTAATAATGCCACAAGAGGTCACAAAAACCAGAGAATAAAGGGCATGTGGATTAAACATACTCACAATAATAGTGGGGAATTCTTAGCACGCAAGAAAGAAAACATTTGTGTGAACTGAAAACGAGGTAGAATTTCTGCTTTGGAAAGAAAACCGAAAACACCGCCAAGGTGAACAACACAGTGATCCCCCATTCTTATTTGTGATGTTGGTGGATTTACCATGTCAGTATCTCAGGAAAGATACACACATGGTAACACAAGGGCAGCATTGTCAAATTCACTCACTCTGGAACCTGTTTACAAAAATGATCGTATGTGGGCTTCTAAAATGCTGGTGCTGCGTGGACAGAATATAGAAAGTAGAAATGATTTTTTTTTTTTTACATGCAGATATACTTAATCCATTTCATTGTGGACATGGCATAGGTTTGTGGCTTCAACGACTTTACTTCACACTTTAGTTCCTTGCTCAATATTGTCTGCCTGAGAACCAGAACCGCAGAAAATTGCACAGAGGGCCAGATCTGGCCCCAAGGCCTTAGGTTTTACACCTCGTCATTAGCAGGACAACAAAGTCACATTATTTAAAAGAGAAAACGTGGATGCTAAAATAAATAATTGATAACGTGATATGGCAGTTGTAAAAAAACACCCAACAAAACCTAACATTATAATATAGCAATAAACTGTTATCTGCAGCAATCAGATTATAAACTGTCGTGTTAAAACAGCCCACGTTTCAGGCAACGCAGAGCAACACGTAGCCTGATCCTCAAAGTATAAATTTGCTTCGATAAAGCTAAATTGACCACAAAGGGATTTCAATGAATTATAGTGGAAGTATACAAAATCCACTGGTTCGCTGTGGCTTTGTTAGCTTAACGTCAACGCCGAGCTAGGATCGCTTGGTGGGCTACTGTGAGGCTGAGGACAGGAGGAGGATGGGGGGGGGGGGGGGGTGTCAAGGGGGGCGCCATGGGTTCTGAGCCGAATCCTCGTTTTAAAAGTGCTTTAACGGTAACAAGTCAAACGTCCCAAGTCGGCAGCTGGTTCGAATTCGAAAGAATTGTGCAGAAACGAAAGAGAGAACTCCCGCGGACCACAGCCGTGTTATTAGTAGCCAATCTCGACTCGAGCAGGAGGCTAAAGGTAAGCTATCGACTCCGCTCCTCACAAACAGCATTTGATAAAGCGCCATGTAACCGTTACAAGACAAATAAGGTGTTACCAGAATGGGTGGTAGTCGTTGGTGGCTGCTATCTTTGTCTTCGTCTCGCCTCTTACTAAAAATGCAGCACTCCCGACACAAGTTGTCCCTGGCAGAGGAAGAGAAAAAAATCTGCAGCTCAACACCTTCTTTTTCCAACTCCACTCGTTACGCACGACTCGACGTCAACGTCCGCTTTTCATCGCCAGAGAGCGGCTACGGTTCCACTTAGAACGACTTTCGGGTCAAGTGCCAACAATAGCCGGGACGAATAAATAATCTTGGATGGTTTCGTTCTCAGTTTTGGCACCGTTTTTCCTTCGTAGTAGCTCAACGCCTTCTTGGGTGGTTGTTATGGCCCAGTGCTGCCCATTTTTAAGCTCGCACACAACATCTAATAAGGATTCCGGTTTTGACTTTCACACTAAAGTCAAATATGTATGCCACTTTTTTGACTGGTGAAAAAGAAAAAGTATGCGATCAAAATTGTTTAAAAAACACCTATATCAAATATTTTACAAGAATGCATTTCAATGAATTCGAATAATAGCAAATTGTGTTAAGGGAAGTTTACGACACTTTTGTTTTGGAAATACGCTTTCTTTCTTACATTCAGCTTAACTTGACGTCGACGAGTGACTGGCCAGTGCGCCGTCAATTGCCTATGACAGTCAACTCGCGCAGGTTACGCAAAAATGCAGTGGCGAGCGCCCTCTCGCGACTATTTCATAACAATTCAAATAACTTTAACTTGTCTTATTCATGCACTCCTTTAAGGATTCTTCCGTTGTCCTCTGCTGCTCCATCATCTTTATTTTGGGAGAATCCGGGGGGAAAAATAACACAGACCCATGGTGATGTGTGTAGGGTTGTTGCTTCCGCTTGGTGATGTTCTTCTCTGCCAGGAACTGTTGGATATTCTGGGCACTATGGGCAGGTGCCTTGCCATAGTGAAGAAGCCATGCATTGTCCTTCCACAACTCTCACCTCTTCTTGCGCACTGAATGAAGCAAACAACGTTTTGAAGGGCAAAACGTGTAGTTTCAATGTTAAATGTATTTTTCTTCTACCCTGCGCATGAAAGATAACATCCATCCATCAATTTCCTGATCCACTTATCCTCACAAATGACGCGTGGTGCGCTGGAGCCTATCCCAGCTGTCATCGGGCAGTAGGCTGGGTACACTCTGAACTGTTTGCCAGCTAATTGCAGGGCACACATAGACAAACTACTATGAGCGCTCACACTCACACCTAGGGACAATTTTGAGTGTTCCGTTAACCTGCCACGCATGTTTTTGGAATGTCGAAGGAAACCGGAGTACCCGGGGAAAACCCACGCAGGCACGGGGAGACCATTCAAACTCCACACAGGAAGGCCAGAGCCAGAATTGAACCCTGCACCTCTGCACTGTGAGGCCGATGCGCGAACCAGTCGACCACCGGGCCGCCTAAAGATAACATTACAAAGGTTATTATTTTAGTAGACGACATGTTCATCGCCAATTCATTTATTGCAGTGGGATGTAGTTCTCCGGATGTCCTGCTGATGGCAACACAGGACATACATTATAGGCAAAAGCATCATTGACTCCAAGGTCAATTAACTTTGCCCCATCTTGACACAATTTCAGAGTTGTATACATACAAAATCCTCCTATTTCAAAATCACAATAAACAACAGCAAAAATGTGGTCAGCAACTGCAGTCGTTCCCTTCTTGCAGCATCAATCGGGCTGGTGTACTGTAAAAATATTCATGGGTATTAAAAATATATCCCACCATTATAACTTTCATGTGGGGTTATGTTATTACATTTTTGAAAGGTCTAATTCACCCATTTTGCCACTTTATTTGTTGATTAGTCTCATCTCATAACTGGTTACTTTTCTGGCTTAATGTCTCTCTGAACACTGGTTTTTATGTGTCAAATACTGTACTGTGTGTGTGTGTGTGTGTGTGTGTGTGTGTGTGTGTGTGTGTGTGTGTGTGTGTGTGTGTGTGTGTGTGTGTGTGTGTGTGTGTATATATATATATATAGGCGGCCCGGTAGTCCAGTGGTTAGCACGTCGGCTTCACAGTGCAGAGGTACCGGGTTCGATTCCAGCTCCGGCCTCCCTGTGTGGAGTTTGCATGTTCTCCCCGGGCCTGCATGGGTTTTCTCCGGGTACTCCGGTTTCCTCCCACATTCCAAAAATATGCATGTCAGGCTGATTGAACACTCTGAATTGTCCCTAGGTGTGAGTGTGAGCGTGGATGGTTGTTCGTCTCTGTGTGCCCTGCGATTGGCTGGCAACCGATTCAGGGTGTCCCCCGCCTACTGCCCGGAGACAGCTGGGATAGGCTCCAGCACCCCCCGCGACCCTAGTGAGGATCAAGCGGCTTGGAAGATGAATGAATGAATATATATATATATATATATATATATATATATTTTTTTTTTTTTTTTACTGGAGACAAATTCCTGTTTGTTTTGACATACTTGGCCAATAAAGCTAATTATCATTTCTCGTAATGATAACTCTCTCACAAAAAAATTATTGCGAATTGGTGTCACTATCGGCATTCACTGAAACAAGCCAGAAAATATTTTCTAACAATGTCAATGCATTTTTTTCTGTTCCCACAGAACTTTTTGTGTAATCCTACATGAGCATTTTTGACCTGATTCTATTTATTTATTCTCATCATGTTATCCTCCGTCCTCATCTTGTGTTGATGAGGAATTGGCCAGTATATTTATTTACACAAGGCTGTGGAATTGACTCCTCCCAGGATGAGGGTTGGGAATCAAAGTGTTTCTTTGTAATCTCACGGGATGTGGGGAAGAATGTCAAGAGCAGCACTTTGTCCAAAGTCGAGGAGAGTGACCTGAGCTGAGCCGAAAGATGTTCTCTGCTCTCAAGGCATGTTCACTGAGGGTCTCCAAAGTGATGAAAGGCTTCCAGCAGGATCACAGGTGTATCATCCAGCACAAGCCAGCTAAAGACAAGATCGGACCAGTGGTAGGATTCATACTATTCTTGTTTCAGCGAATATTACTTTTTAAACTCGGAAGTAAACACATTTAAAATTGTCAGCCAAACAAAGTCAGTTTGTGATAGTGCACTTTATGGACTGTGATGCAAGGAAATCAAGCAAAGTGTGCGTCCCCAGCTCACGAGCAGTGCAGAGGAGAAGATATTTTATTCATTTCTTATCCATAAGTCAGTTGAAGGCTAAGAGATCCTGATGGAAGTGAAACAGAGCGACCGCTTGTTTACGCCACAATAAATGCGTTGATCTGTCCACAGGGAAGTACATATGCCCAGTCTATGTTAGCAACATACAAAAGTGATCGTGACAATGAACAATAGTATCCAGAACTGAAGGTGAATTTGGGAAGATAACTTGAGGAATCTGTGAGATTGACATGTGCACTCGTCTGGCCCGTCAAAGACCTGATCAGGCGTGTTATTGTCATTCTTCAGGAAAGTGGTTAACTCATGACATAGACTTTATTTTTCTACAAGTGATTTTTTTTTTAATTGACTACTTTACAGCAAGCGGTGTTCGCCATATGTGTGTTTGCTGCGACTCTGCTGGCCCCAGCTGGATGGATCTTACACCATATCCCACACTACCGACAGAGAGCATCTCCACAACACCATGACTGTGGATCTTCTTGCAGTTAGACCCAGTCGTATTTGGACAATGACAGAGCTTTTATGATTTTGCCCTGATACAAATAAAATAACCATTACAAAACAAAATTAACAATATGAGTTTGAAGCTTTCATTTGTGTCCAGTTATTTCATACAGATGATATCAGGGGCTCCATTTCTGGGCAAGGTGACGTGATTTTAATGTAATCAATTTAATAGTGCAGATTGACTGACTGGAGTGTGGCGACCTTAGACATTACCAAATTCTAAAGTTCCTGTTGTACACGACTGCAAACTTTAATCACAATAATAAACATGTTGTATTTTACAGTGAATGATTATTTATTCACCGCATAATCTTTTTACATAACACTTACATTTAATATTTAACTCCCCTCATGTACCAACAGAATGTTGCTTCTCATCAGCTGGATATGAGATGGAAATACTCCAAAAAATCCTTGGCACTCAGTCAGTACTTCGCTCAAGTCTGTTTATGTTGTACTTTCAGAAACATTCTCCAGCGCCTAAATTCAAATTTATTTTGCTTTATATGTATAAAACCCCATTATTTCATCAATTAATATAATAGCAGCACCAGTCGTTAAAAATGTAAAAAGAACAAATGTAATAAAAACATGCCAAATTATATGATACTGCTGTACAAAAATATTATTCCGGATACGTCATGCTCGCAGTGTTTATGTGTTTAATTGGCAGCCATCTGTTGCACGATTAACTACCGGGTACTTACATACAGAGGACACACACACACACACACGCACACACACACACGCACACACACACACACACGCAAAACAGGATTACAAATAAAAGTTTTCAGTATTTCATTAGTTGAACCATTTCAGTTTTTTAAGGCGATATTGGATATCCTGAATGGCAATTTGTCAACGCAGGGTGAGTCCATTTGGAAAGGTGTGTTTTTTTGTACCATCTGCACAACAGGGTTCCTCTGTTTTTTTCACCCTTCCCCTCAGATTTCTCTCATCCCAATAGTAACGATTTGCTGAATTAAGACGATGTTGTAATATGACTGAAAGCGGCACACGGGGAAAGTGGGAACAGAAATAGTGCACAAATCCATCGCGCACAGTGGTACGATCAATCTGAGAGAGAGAGAGAGAGAGAGAGAGAGAGAGAGAGAGAGAGAGAGAGAGAGAGAGAGAGTGTTCACTTTTCCACCAGTAAGGGACACACACTGAAGAGGGTGCAAAAAAATATTCAAATTAATTTGACAGCGTGGCTTTTATGTCTCCACAAGTGTCTCCGAAATGTCCACCAAGGCAGAGCAATGTGAGTAGATATGTATGTACTGTATGTGTTTCTGTCAGGTTATATATGTATTATGTATTTTTTTTTCCGTAAAAAAAAAAACATTGGTGAGAGAGGACGAGGGGAGCTGTCCTTGGTAATGATGGGTTGCCAAGGCAGCTCGCAACACGTTCTCACTGCAGAGGAAGGCTGGAAGACTCGATGTGTGCGATGTGTGCGTGTGCGCGTGTGTCCCCTCCTTCCTCACTCTTCCTCCGCATTTCTTTGCATCTTAAAATGAAGTCCGTCGATCGTTTGCGCAGCTTTTTAACTGACCGCGGAATATACAAATTCAACACAAATGCGGACACATATATTTGAGGTGAGCTTCTGTCAAGGTCAGTTCGGTGGATTTTTTTTTCTTCCCCAAGCAATATGGTTGCCTGAAGATTGCCCATGAATATGCTAGGATCAGGATGGTGGCAGGCTCTTTCCCTTTCTTGTCTGTGAACAGGTGGAAAAACAACCAGTATTCTTCCATAATCCTGACTATACACCTCACATGTACTTTGATGTCACCATTAGTCATTGATAAGGTGTGACTTGTCGATGAAACTTGTTTTTTTTATCGAGTTAAAAAGTTGTGCTGATGACGCTGTCCAGTAGTGTCTAATTGTATTTTATCCAAATGACAATGAAAAAATGTTAAACATAATGATCATAACACAAGGGATGCAGAGTAAAGTGGGCTCAAACATGGAATGACAGACTATAATAATTGTGTCTGAAAGCAGTTGTTGCCAAGCTAAAAATGCAAACAAAAACACTTTCTAATATACTGCAGCACACCATATCAAACTCCAGCTCGCACTCAAAATGTATGTCCTGCATAAGACTTTGTGTATGGATTAGAATTGATTGACTTTTGAGCATCCAATCAGATTTATCAGATGTGATTCCGATCAAAGTCTTATAAATCTGATTGGATGCTTTCTAATCCATACACAAAGTACTGGAGCTATCAATAAGCAATCATTATAATAAGAAAACTACAGTACTGCATTTCAACAACAGTATTAACATCAATGGCATGCCGATCATAAACAGTAGTGTACCGTTATGTGTAGTGTCTTTAATAGAAGGCGAAGAAAAATGTACATGCTACAATTACAAAAGGCTTCAGTAGAAATGATATCAAGTTTTGCCCTAGAGTACATTTTTATCAGTCACACACATAGTTATGCAGTAATTGTAAATAGAATGCAGTGAAAATACATCCGAGACCCATGCAAATGTATGCATGAATTTGCACAATTAACTAGTTGGTGAAAATATACAGAAAAAGCTAAATGTATGGCGTATAAGGCGCCAACTACTTTTGTATTTGCAAAAGCCATTTTCTTAGAAAGCGGAAGGAAGTGAGACGCAAATAAATAAATAAAAAGAATGGCAATATACTGATTGGCAGCCAGTTCAATTGTTTAAGCCCATCTGTGGCCCACGGTCCGCTAGGATAGGCTGTGATCTTGAACAGGATAAACAAGCAGGGGTGTGGTGGCAATTAGACAAGTTGGTACAACTCCTGAACGACCAGTCCATTCTAGGCCGACGTGGCCCAGGAAATTTTTTTAGTGGACAGCTTATCGCGTTATCAGGTTACAGGGCGCATGAAACGGTTGAAATCATTTTTAAATGGGCCCGACCTCCTTTATAATCTCCAATACTCACAATCATGCCATCTTTTAGCAAGACATAGAATACCGATCTACAACTACAAGACAATTTATAAGCCGAGGAACGAGGAGGAGGAAGATGTGGTGGTCTTATTGGGAGAGAATGAGGAGAAGAAATAGAATGGAGCAAGAACCAGCAAGAACCAGCCCAGTACCAATGTGTGTCAGGTTGCCGTCGGTAGATAGTTGTTTTATGAACTGTATGTTACAAAAAGAAGACTTAAACTCACCCTCACCACCCACCACACATTGGTTAGTATTCGGCACCTTCGTTGGCGTGCCTCTCCATCACAAATTCCCGGGTCCGATAAACAGTATAGATGCATGGATGAACAATATCAGAGTCACTGCTGGGGCTGGGGGGGAGAAAGTCATGAAGCTTGTAGTCCCCTTTGATGTTTGCATAGGACTTGTCGTGGATTTTTAACTCATATGTACCTAATATTACATCACAGATTTTCCTCTACCTAGCAGAATTTTACACTGATCATTTTTCGACACAGATTCATATTACTGCAGCCTCACAAAGGAGATTGTTTCACACTTAAAAAGAAAAAGAAGAGCAAAGCAGAAGCTTACAAAACTGCACGCCTCCCTGCCAACACAATGGCATCAACATTGTTAGATAATTTAATATAGCTTACCACTGCTAATTAGAATGTATTGTTATGCCCCCTCAAGTGGTGAAGGGTAGACACAGCCGCCAGTGCAGGGTAAGCATTTGACCTTGCCTAAATTTGCTTGTGTGGCAAGGCCCCATTAGTGGATGAATTACGAATGGCTCGGAATGTTGTAGAGCTGTCCTGTTTCAAATGTCTAAACAACAGCACATGGACATCGGGGACAGCGTCTCTAGGTTTGTAGGTTTTTAAGAAAGGGGACCGGAGGGTGTGTTTCAACTACAAGGGGGCTCACACTACTCAACCTCTCTGGTCAGGTCTATTCAGGAGTGCTACAGAGGTGGGTCCGGCGAAAATCGAATCTCAAATCCAGGAAGAGAAGTTCGGTTTTCCATCTGGCCGTGGAACAGTGAGGCTCCCTGAGGCTTCTTATAACATCTTAGAAATAGCTCAAAAAGGTCACTTGAAAAGGGCCAGAGGGCATTGGAATCACAGCCTCTGTTTAATTTTGTTACTGGAACATCTTTGTAACATGCACGCGAGAGACCCGACAATATCCCATTGAAACGGAATGCATTTTAAACCTTTTGCATGTTTTTATCTCTGCTCAGCTGCACATGTTTGTGTCTCAAATTTTTAATCTGCTTGTCACTCTGCTCTTTATTTTGTCCATAGTTGCTTCTAAGATACGATACTTGCAAGAGTATCACAACCGTGTGCAACACAATATTTATCCTGTGCCCTCTGGAACTGACATTGCAAACACACTGAAATACTTTTCTCAAACCCTGCTCAGGTAAGTACATTGCTCTGGAACCAACAGGTAACACATTTCAAAATGTCAGAATTTTTAGACTTGGTCAGATATACAGGATATTTTTTTTCTTTTTTTGTGTGTGTTCTTGTGGCACCAATTTTTGACACCATTACACAAATAGAATAGATGAAATAAAAATCAAAGAGCCGAGTGAAGAAAGCCGACTACCATTGCTCTCAAAACGCAAGAGTACTTGTGAAAACAGCTGAGGTGGAGCTCCAGGATGTTTATTGATTCAGTGGTCAGCTGCTGGCTGAACGCTTCCCTGCTGTGGCCCTCCCCGAGGGGCCTACGGAGGGCTTCTCCCCAGTTGTGGGGTCAGCCCGCTCCCACGGGTGCCGTGGAAGGCGGAGGAAAAACATCCTCCTCCAGCGCCGGCCAAGTGGGCAGCCATTTTGAACACAGTAAATCCTCACTGTTTGTCGTCCCTCAACTAATGAATGACAGGATATTTGTGCACTTGACTCCATCGAGAAACTAGTGCAGTCTTGACATATAAAATGGAGGAATTATGGAACTCCGCCCCATGTCACGATCAACTGAGTGCAAAAAAGGATCGCTTAAAAAAAAAATCAGGTCCATTATTTCTCTGTTGTAACAATGCTTCTTAACAACAGTTTTTTAAATGCTTTTTGATTACAGCCCGTATTAAATGTGTCTAATCTTCACTGACTTTGCAGAAGCTTGTTCTGCTTTTGAAATTGACTCTTGTTTAGAGTCGTTGCAAGTCAGCTGGGCAATGTTGCATTCGTCATGTCTGTACTACCAACACCCATACCCAAGCCGATCCCAAAAGTGTTCAAACTGGGTTGAGGTCAGCGCTGTTGGGAAGTCACTCCTCTCTACATTCATTCCATTCTACTCTAATCAATGCCAAGACGAGGGAACAAAAGCTGCACCATCTTGGAGGTTGGAACGACACTGTGGAATCTCATCTTGGTATCTTGCTGAGATTTCCTTCAATGTTGACATGGCTAATTTTCGGAGATGCCCACCTTAACATCTCACTGCCATCAATGTGTCTCCTCCACACTCTGTTCGTGATTTTCATTAGTTGGAGGTACCGTAGATTCAAAACATTCTTCCAGTGATATACAGTGTATTGTTACGACAGAGAAATAATCTCAACATTTATTTAGGATTATCCAATATCATTATTTATGTTCTCACCTAATTGATCCTTCCTGCTTTGCTGTGGCTTGGCCCAGTATGATCAACCACTGTACTGCTGCTGCCGTGTCTTTTGCACAAATACAGCAGAATAGACGCTGAAAGCCTGACAATCAGTCTCAAGTGACGATGTCATTGAAGTGAGAAAAGGAATGACTCAATCCTTTTTTTCCGGCAAGCTTCATCCTGCCCACCATTATAAAGGCAGAGGAAAAGCTTGCATGTTCACATCCTTTTTTTCCAAGACGCAGGTTAAACATTTTTATCTGACCATTTTAGGAGCAGAAAAAGTACGATTATGCTTTTAATTATTGCAGCACATAGTCCGTTTTTTTTTAAAGTTGACAGTCTAGGATTGGACAGCCAATGTCACATGTCTGTATCAGTGCATTTCTACATGTGTTTTATGTGTATATGTTTGGACTTTTGTATGTGCGTGTGTGCGTGTGGGGATGTGTGTGTGTGTGTGTGGATGTGTGGATGTGTGTGTGTGAGCGTGTGTGTGTGTGTGTGCCTGCGTGTACCAGTCCAGTGTATGCGTGCGAGTGCGTCTGTGTATTGTTCATGGTTCAATTCAATAATGTATTCTGTAAATGAGAAATGGGCAGTGAAAAAGTCAGAGGTACAGTTTGTGTATTGATTTTGTAACAAAGATATACAGTGGATACAGTGAACATACCCCTTTTGAAATAAAAGTTTTTTCCGATTGGAAAAAAAAAAGGTTAGTAGCCCACAATATGTCCCTCTAATTAAAAAAAATATATAGTTTTTTTTGTTGTTGTTTGTTTTTTTGTTTTTGTACTCAGGTGAATTTTGGAGTAGTCCAGGGAGAAGACAGACCTGAATCCAAGAAAAGAAAAAAAGAACAAAATAAATGCACAAAAGGGGAGGCAGACAAAAGATACCATCAAAACATATTTAGCACTTTTGCAAAGAACTGCCAACAAATGTAAAAATACATCAAAGAGTACAAAATAAATAAAATACAGAAATCAAGCTGTCTTCTAAAAATAGATTTTTTTTTTACATGCATTTCTGCGGCCATCTCATTCTCTCTATATTCAATCCTAATTGTGTATCAAAAAAAATATATAGGGGTGTGTTCACTTTGTACATCCACTCTGTGTGACTTAGCAGTATAACTTTGAGTGGACAAGTCATAAAATGTTCCGTTCAGCTGCAAAAGCTCAAAAAATGTAACCTGTAAAAATGTTCATTTAACCCCCACACACCACCCCCAACGACCCCATTCTGATTTACCGCCCGAATCTCGCTAAAGTGGCCTTTTTACAAAAAGACGCATCAGCCTTTAAAATCTGGGATGAATTCTTTTCCGATAGAACCGTTGTAATTCTTCATAAAATGTGCAATCAAAGAGCAATGCTCTCTGGCCCCTTCCCCCCCTCCTCCACCCGAGATGCTCCACACTCAACCCGACAAGTTTTTCTTCTTTTTTTTTTCTTCCCCCCCACTCCTTAAGATTCAATATGTCCACCACCTTCCCCAGGGGACAGCAAACACAATTGTCCATCCTGCATTAGCTCACAAACATAATTGTTACCAGTCATCCCCCTTTGATACAACCTATTCCTTTGTCATTCTAGTTTCTCCTCTACCGTAGACTAGTGGCATTTATTTTAGAAACCTGAATCCATATGCCTGTTGGATCTCATTATTTTTCCTGATGATACTGGTGCAGTATCATATTGTATGCATACGGACATTATTTCTCTGGTGCAATAAACATGTGCTGTGAAATAGGAGCACTTGATCTAACCTCACACACATGTTTATTACTGGCTGAAGCATGTTTCAAAAGTGTCACCTCTGTATTTTCCCTAAGCCAATTTGGTGTCACTCCCATCCTCGAACAGCCCGACTAAAGACAAGGAAATTTCAGTTGTTGTTTTCCTCCCCGCAAATTCCCCTCCCGCACATTGGCCGTTTTGCATGGTAGCCGTCGCTGATTGGATGAAGGCAGCCAGCAAGGGACAGATGTTTGCTCTGTCACTTTTATTTGGAGAAGTATGGGGTTGCCACTGAAAACATGCCATTTTTTATATTTTTGCTCCTTGTCACCAGATACGCATGAGATGCAGTGATCATCGCAGTATGTGCTCATATTTTTTTGGTTTTTCTTTTTCCAAGTTTGACAATATCAAGGCAAATTGAATTCCAAGTCACTGTGAACAGACCGAGCAGGGCAATCCAGTCAAATAGTGAGACACTGCATCCTATGTGGGGTTTATCTGGGTTTGTTTTTTTCTATTTACGCTGTCTCTGTAGTGCCATTTCAATGTAATGTGCTGTTTTTTTGTGTCTTTGTTGTCTCTTTTTTTCCCTTGTTCCCCTTCCCTCCCCTCCCCTCCCCTTCCCTCCCCCTCCCAATCCCGGAGCAGCATTCTGTCCCGCACAGGCAGGAAGGAGAACCAGGAAGCTTCCAAATTGGCCGTGCCCATGACCATGTGTCTTTTTCCTGTGCCATTCCCACTCACCCCATCTCTAAGACCACAAGTCAGTTCCATCAACCCTACAGTTACTCGCTCCCTCCTTTACAGCGTTCTGCGCGATGCCCCGTCAGACCGCGGGGGGCAGGGGCAGCAGAGTCGGGACGCTCAGCTCTCAGAGTACCCCTCTCTGGACTATCAGGGCCTCTATGTGACCCTCGTGACCCTGCTTGACCTGGTGCCCCTGCTGCAGCACGGTCAGCATGGTGAGTCAAGGCCCCAGTGCGCCACTGTTTGTCATCATCATCCCCCCCTGAGCCGCCTGGCCTGCATGAAGCCACTTCCGCTTTTTTGGCCTCTTTTGTAACGGGATGGAGAGAAGTCCTGCTGAGGATCTTGAGGGATGCATGGGGTGATTGGGAGCACGCTGGATCCTGTCAACCTAATCGTTCATAAGCCATTGGACGCACCAGCCATTGGCCTCCTCTTCTGTGCATCGTATTCGACTGCATGTTTGTTATGTGCAGTGGGCGGAAATGTTTATGCTCATGTGGAAGCACATTACGCTAAATGGAAAACGTATGCATACTGTCAGGCAAAGTTTGACATTGTTAAGTATACCAGGGAATGATTGCCAGTTTTTGTTTCGCAGTCGGTGCTCTTTTTATTTCATTTTTTCCTCATGAATATTTTACCACTGTTAAAGAAAGCCAGAAAGCATGAAATCCCATCACCTTGACTAGAATGCTCCACTTTTACTGAGTGCAAACTTTACTTTTAGCAGCTTTCCAAGAAAGCGCGCGTTACGATTTTATTTCATGACTGTACTGATAATTGATGAAATGTAGTAATGTAAGTTTTTTAGCACTGTGGCTGCATCCAGTATGTGAGTACTGTATGTACAGCTCATTGAATGAGTGTCTGTGTATCTCTCTTTGTCTTTTTTTTTTTGCCTCTCCTCTTTCTCATCAGATCTGGGCCAGTCCATATTTTACACAACAACTTGCCTTCTGCCCTTTCTCAGTGATGATATTCTCAGCACTTTGCCCTATACTATGATCTCCACTTTAGCCACATTTCCCCCTTTCCTCCACAAAGACATCATTGAGTACCTCAGCACCTCTTTCCTTCCCATGGCCATATGTGAGTATGCCCTCATGAAGTCAATATCTCCACATATAAGCATATCCTAGTGACTTACAATGAAGCGTATGTATACATCAAGCATAGAAGCCGAAAAGGCTTATTCTACCCTCAGAAAGAGTAGAAAGTTTAGTTTGTACCCTTCACCTTAACTTTAAAGTTATCGTTTTGGCGTTGATGGCAAAGGGACATGCACTTATCTTTAGAGTCCAACAATTTGGACATTAACGTAGCCTGTTCCTTAAAGTACAGTGTAGCGATGGACTCCACCTAGATCTGCTTTAGAGACAGGAAACATCTACATATTGCTCGCTACCTGTACAAAATTTCAAAAATAAAGCAAATACTGTACCACAAAATCAAGTTAATCAAGTGGTTGACAGTCTTTTTTTCCCCTCTCAAATGCAGTGGGATCCACGCGGAGGGAGGGGGGAGTCCCAGCGTATGTTAATCTGTCTGCTTCCTCTATGCTAATGATAGCAATGCAGTACACTACAAATCCAGGTAATCCGCCCTGTTTGCTGCCCTTGACTTTCAACTCATATAAATGTATGATACCTCATATTATCACATATACAGAATCCAGTAGAAATGTTTTTTCAACTATTTTCAATTTATTTTTAAAGGGAGATTATGACAGACATGCTTGAAGTATCTCACTGTTAGTAAATGTGAAGACAATTTGCAATTTTCATATTTTGACAAGAAATTACACAGGATTTGCCTTTGCGGGCCACATAAAATGATTGGGGCCAGATCTGGAACTCAGTCCTTCAGTTTGGCACCTGTGCATGAATCGATTCAACATAAAAGTTCTATTCTAATACTTTTATCCATATATATTTATGTAAAATAATTTATAAAATGATTAATACCTCTGCTCTTTCCCAGTTTATCACTGTCAGTTGCTGGAGTGTCTAATGAAGCACAAACAGGAAGTGTGGAAGGTATCTTTATCTGGTTTTGACTTGAATTGCAGTTTGAAAAATGTTTAGTTTCCTTTGTTGTCTTTATCGTCTGTTTTTTTTTTATTGTATCACATGCATATAAAAAAATACAATACTTAGTATTATCTATATATATGGGTTTGATACTGTAACTTTTAAAAAGCATTGAACATATCAGTCAACAACAAAAAAAGAGTTAAAGAGTATTAAAAAAACAACACAAACTTAGGTAAACTGTTGGCTTCCTATAGATACACAAAATAATAAAAACTACTACGTACCAAATTCTAGAGTTGATAAACAAATAGTTGTGTGTTTTTGAATACATTGTGTTTTCTTGTTGAGGAAAATAAAGCATGCATATGCGCCACTTGTAAGATAATATGAAACTAAGCTTTTCCTTAAACGTAAAACTAAAACTGAAGGAAACAGCAAAGTGTTCCCAAGTTACAAGGAATATCTTGTTCGGTATTTGGCTACCTCTCATTGACTTTGTTTCAATAATTACTAAGTGAATTTTAAGTATATCTCCCTGTTTCCCCATCTTTGGTACCAAACTAAAGGTGGCTTAGCCAGTGGTTGCATCACCGTTAGCAAACAAGCTAATGAGATGACAGTAGCTTTAGGAATGGATTCAAAGCCTCAACAAAGATATTAATGCCGCATTGTAAAAATATTGTTCTCTTAACACCACTCAGATCATTGTTTTAAATGAGAGTTTTCCCACAGCTCTTGTATACTTGACATATTTATTGTGTGCAGGACCTTCTTTATGTCATATCTTATGGCCCATCACAAGTCAAGCCTCCAGCAGTGCAGATGCTGTTTCATTACTGGCCCAACCTGAAACCACCGGGAGCCATCAGTGAATACCGAGGGCTGCAGTACACCGGTCAGATCTTTTTTAGATTTCATCTCCCGGCTCTAAATGTCCTTGAACTAACCAAAGCTCTGCATTTTCCCAACTGCCATTTATTCCTAACAGCCTGGAACCCCATTCACTGTCAACATATTGAGTGCCACAATGCCATCAATAAACCTGCTGTCAAGGTGACCCAAATCAAGATGTGCCTTAAATGTGTTTCTATTGTTCTGTTTGTTGTTGTTGTTGTTGTTTTTTGCGGGGTGGGTGGGTGCTGGTGGTTATTTAACTGATCTGTGTTGCAAGATTCACACATGAACTTTACAGGGAGTGCATGTGGCATGCTGCAGATTGTTCGAGCACACACATCAGCGTGTTTGCTTTTGTGAGCCCCACGGTAAATAAATCAGTGAACATCCAAGCAGCTGTAATGATAACATCACTACGCACAGACACACACGCACACACACAAATACAGATGCACACAGACTAGCCTCTGCTGTTTGTTGTTCTCTTTTATTTGCTTGGTCTGCCTCCATGCAGCCATGCTCAAAATGGACAAATAGAGTGTGAGCAGGAGCAGGGACAGGAGACGGATTTCAATTACTTTGAGCTGTTGGGGGGGAGGGGAGGACGACGCTTAATTGGAAGCGGTGACCCCACGTAGCCCTTGGAGATGGAGGTTCTGGGAACAGTAATTCACAGTGCACTCTTTGCCAGGCACAGGTTGCAAGGGAGCACAGTGCACCATATGCAGGAAGCCATTCATAGCGAGGCATGGAGAGACTGGTTGTGGTGTGACAGTATTTCTTTAGCAAGGATGAAATAGTGTACTAAGACTGTACTGTTGAGTTCTTTGAGCGACACCCATAGAAAATATAACATTGTGTATAGTTCATTAACATAGCATTGGCAAGTATACATGATTTGACATGACTTTTTTCTTTTGCAGATGTGTATAGATCCCACGCTTTCTGTTGCCCTGGGAGACAAGCCGCCTCCTCTTTACATATGTGAGGAGTGCAGTCAGCGAATAGCCGGGTATGCAACACCTGGTGAATTCCCAACATGACCAACAAAGATACCGGTATATCGTCGATTTACCAATCAGAGGATGCTGATTTCCACACTCAATTTGAGGAGAACCTTCTTCCAATCAGAGCAAAGAATGTTTATATATCAAGTATTTATAAGAAATCCTCCTATTCAAGAGGACAGGGTTTTTTGACTAACTAGAAAAACTGAAAAAGGGTATGCTAGGTATTTCCAGCCAAGATTACCAATAAAATAAACAAACAAACAAAAAACAACAATCCTAAGCAATGAAATAAGGAAATTACCTAGCCCTACTTCCTTCTTTCCATTGCTCAATCGTCACCTCTGCTTTAATGACATAACATTCTTAAAATGACATCCTTCCTGCCTTCCATCATTTCTTTCTATATCCAAGGTTGACTTTCTTGTCTCGTATATGGAGGAGGGTTGCCAGTAAATAAAACATAGTTTACACATTGTTCCCACCTTTTCAGAGACCACGCTGAATGGCTTGTTGATGTTCTTCTGCCCCAAGGTGAGCATTCCTAACCTTGGTTTTAACTACTTTACATATGAGTGTCTGTCCCCCATTTTAAAAAATTGAATAAATATGTAGAATTTGTCACACGTGATCCTTTAAAACAGGGGTGGGAAACCGTACTAAATGTATGAAAAAAAAGCTGCTCTCAGGTTTTTTTAGAATCCGTTGACAGACCAGATCAAATGGTCTCGAGGACTGCATATGACCCACAGTCTGTAGGTTTCACACCCCTACTTTAAAAGATACGCTGATTTCTCCCCCCCCCCCCCCCCTTGTTGGCGATGTAAATAATACTCTTAATTTGATTTGCAGCTGAAATATCTGCAATTTGTCAAAAGAAGGTAAGAATTATATGTACATAAATAATCAATCATAAATAATCACAATTTTGAAATGTAATGCCCAACTCACAAAGTACAACACTACGGGCTCGGTATTTGTAGACTTAAAACTACTGCATCATGATTTTTGTGCCGGTGCAAGCACTGCTTGGCGTTTTTGGGATTTTGGCAGTTGGCTCTATGCCATGTTGGACGTTCTGGCATTCCAAGGACTTTGACACGCCCCCTCCACACCCGATAATTTGGTGGCTGAACTACACTAAACTAAACTAGTATGGGTGCAGGGAGCGTAAAGCGATTTTCAGCCATAAATGACAATGGAATGCATTGGACTCTCTGAATCAGTGTAGAAATCAATTCAATTATTGTATTATCTTTATTATATGTTTTAAATCACCTCCCTGGTCGTGGTACAGCTATTGGGGGTGTGTGAAAAAATATGATTTGACATTAATTTCTCTTTATTTTTGGTGACATTTCCAGTCACATGATTTCAAATCATCAAATGAAAATTAACTTAAACTTCTGGACTTATACAGGGATTCTGTATCTGTATGCAGTCCGTATATTGTGCAATAAGGTAGAGCAGGAGGAGTAAAATGTGTTCCCCCGATTCACAGTGCATTCATTTAACTTAGTACACATGTAAAATAATCTCTAAATGAAACTGAAAGGGGTGCATCTTATTTTGCTGATGGGGCTTAAACAAAGTGATTGCTCCCGAACGACAACTGGAATATTGAATGCGAGATGATCTCCAGGATTCCAGTTAGCAGTCAGGCTTTGCGACCCTGCGTTGTCCATGGAAACAGCCTGCCTCCAACCAGTTTGTCCAGAACATTTAATCCACGTCCACATCCTCTCCTCCTTTGCAGCAGGCTTTGCTCCACTCATCTCAGAAAGCCCTTTCAACTCCCACCTGGATTTACACCGGAGCTTTCATTATTAATTGAGTCATCATTCCTTCCGCTCATTGCGTGTCATATTGTCCATGGTGAACACGCCAGCGGTCCCAAATCTTTCAAAATATCGTGAGCATTTAGAAATGCAACATCATGCGTGCAACGCTGCTGAAAGATGGGTGATTGAATGAGGGCCGTTACCATCTGAGGACAAATATGTTAATTTGATCGGCTGCATTGCATCCCTCTAATGGCAATAGATTAGAGGCTGATCAGATTAGGATGGCTCCCTCGTGCCATGCTTTTTTATTTTTAGAAGCTTGAGACAGTGGGGACGCAAAAAGATTTTTTTTTTGAATCCCAGCAGATGTGGAGAGATGGATGTTTCTCAGCAAATGCAACTGTGATTTTGAGACATGTCATGATATGAATGTCACATCAGGAATCAGAAACTGTCGAGTGTCTTCCCCTTTATGACTTGGACCCGCGTCTTCTCAGAACTGTAGCTCTCACGTCAGGAGGGCTGTGGTCACCTGCTTCTCGGCCGGTTGCTGCGGGCGTCATGGTAACCGGCCTGTCCGCTATTGCAAGCGTTGCCATGTCAACCACCACAGTAGCGAGGTGGGGGCTGCGGCGGAGACTCATCTGTACCAGACTTCCCCTCCTCCGATCAACACCCGGGAGTGTGGGGCAGAGGAGCTAGTTTGCACCGTGGAAGCTGTTATAAGGTGAATTCACATCTCCGTGATCCTGTTAATTGGTTTATAGATGAAGATGGAGATTTGTTAAATCAAGATTAGCATAACTCCTGTTTTACTGAACATTCTATGGACAATACATTAGGTGCATCTGCAAAGTGAGAACCCAACACAAAAGCTGCATCAAACAAATCAGCCTTTACAAAGATAATCATTTGTTACTATCAGAAAATAAGAAGAACTAAAATGCCTCATCAGAATAAGAATCAGATTCAGAATTGTCTTTATCGGCCAAGTATGTAGAACACACAAGGAATTTGTCTCCGGTAGTACAGGCTACATTAGTATCATTATAAACTTCATACTAAGATGTGTTTTATTATTATTATTATTAGCTGGATAAATAACTAGATAATATAACCAAATATTGCTTTTTGTCTGATCAAAGCTATTGTGGTTGTAGTTGATCGTGATTTACATCAGCACTTTGTCATTCTGTGAGCTGTTTTGGTAATCACAAGTGTCGTAACTGAGAACATTTAAGAAACAGCTGAGTCTGATATGGGGCATTTCTCCACCCATGGCAAACTTCAACCACAATAATAATGTTAATGTTCAATTAGATGTCCGCAGATGGTGTTCCTGCTGTCCCATCTGATGTGCGTTTGTGTGTTGCATCCAGGGAGTGTGTCCTTTACTATCCCTCCATATTTTTCCAGCTTGCTGAAAGAGGCTGAAATCCACGCAGAGCAACGCGAGGTTGAGCTGAACAGGCGACGGCAGATGGGCATGTCTTCCTCACACCACTCTTTGGACAACATCGATTTTGATAACAAGGAGGACGACCAGCACGACCAGCGCCTCCTCAGTCAATTTGGCATCTGGTTCCTGGTGTGTACTGAAGGCCCGTTGCCATGTCTGTCAATAACAGGGAACATGAGATAAGGAAACACACATTCTTATCGCAACCATGTGGCTTATTGCTCTGCTTCTCTGAACGTCACTTCAATGCACAGGTGAGCCTGTGTACCCCCAATGAGAACACACCCACTGAGAGTCTGGCCCGGCTGGTCAGTATGGTCTTTCAGTGGTTTCACTCTACCGCCTACATGATGGACGACGAGGTGGGAAGCCTGGTAGAGAAACTAAAGCCACAGTTTGTCACCAAGTGGCTAAAGACGGTGTGTGATGTGCGATTTGACGTCATGGTCATGTGTCTCCTGCCCAAACCCGTCGAGTTTGCCAGGGTAAGGTCACATTGTGGTTATGATTTCCCTCACAGGGCCATTACAACTATGAATCAATGTAACTGTATGATAATTCATATTATCACATTTATTCAAGAAATTGATGGGTGACTTGTTTTGAAATTAGAAGCCAGTAAAAAATGTCAACTATTTGTTAGTTCGTTTTAAAAGGGGAATTCACTCACTTATGATGAAATCAAATTCTTGCAATATCTCAATGTTATTAAAAGAGAAGACAACTTGCAGGTTTGGTATTTTAAGCAAGAAACTTGAATTCGACGCACATAATATGGCTTTGTGGCCCACTTTAAATAATGTGGTAGGCTGCATTTGGACCCTCTGCCTTAAGTTTGACACCTGTGTTTTCAAATACTTCTCACGCTGTGGCTCCTCATCAACCTACCCGGATGGTATATGTATTTGAAAATTTAGTCAAAGCCGTACTAGCAAATCCTTTTTTTAAACATGAGTATAGCAAATAGTACCGGCACTGATACTGGTACAGTATTGGTACCTGAGTGTCACGTGAAGAGTGGAATTAGGACCTGGAAACAGACATGACACGGAAGTTGAAAAGTGTTTATCTACGAAAATCCAACGTACCGTATTTTCCGCATGATATGGCGCATCTAAAAGCATTCCAATTTTCTCAAAAGGCGACAGTGTGCCTCATAATCCGATGCACCTTATATATGGGTCAATATTCTGATTTCTTGGACGTACTATTTGAAATGTTCTGTGAAGAGCTTTCTTAAAGCTTCGCCGGTTGTGAAAGTTCTATAAAAAATAAAGCTGTATTCTATTGTACTCCCTTTAGCATAGCTCCATCTAGTGGATACATATGAAAACAGTTTTAAAATAGGCCATTCATTGAAAGTGTGCCTTATACTCCGAAGCGCCTTATAGTCTAGAAAATACGATAACTGCAGGGAGCAGGGCTGGAGGCAGAAGACGCTGGTTACCAGTCAATCATTGGGTTGTGCATTGTATATTGCTCTTAGGTTGGAGGTTATTGGGACAAGTCCTGTAGCACAGTGACCCAACTGAAGGAGGGTCTAAACCGCATCCTGTGCCTGATTCCTTACAATGTCATCAGCCAACCACTTTGGGAATGTTTCATGCCCGAGTGGCTGGAGGCCATCCGCACAGAGGTGCCCGACCAGCAGCTCAAAGAGTTCCGGGAAGTCCTAAGGTAAATGTGACCGTCATTCAAGTATCTAAGTACATACGGTATTTGAGTAACTAATGTTTAAGTGGTGGCCCGGTGGTCGACTGGTAGGCGTGTCGACCTCGCAGTGCAGAGGTGCAGGATTCGATTTTGGCTCTGGCCTTCCTGTGTGGCGTTTGCATGTTCTCCCCATGCCTGCGTGGGTTTTCTTCGGGTACTCTGTTTTGGTCCAACATTCCAAAAACATGCGTGGCAGGTTAATGGAACACTCTAAATTGTCCCTACGTGTGAGTGGGAGCGCGGATGGTTGTTCGTCTATGTGTGCCCTGCGATTGGCTGGCAAACGGTTCAGGGTGTCCCCCACCTATTGCCCGAAGACAGCTGGGATAGGCTCCAGCAAGCCCCGCGACCCTCGTGAGGATAAGCGGATCAGAAAATGGATGGATGGATGTTTAAGAGCAGGCGCTGCCCATGACAGCATTGTCCCAGTTTTCCCAAACACCTTCAGTAAAAGTGGGGCAGTGTATCAATATTTTTGTTCTCTTTCTAATGCTGGGTAGTAAATGTAATGAATATATTTGCCAAACCTCTTTTGAAATTAGAATATAGTGCCTAATTATGTTCACATACGCGCAACCTTGTTTTCTAGTTCGAAGTTGAGCTGTCAAACATGTCATGGTTTTGGGTTGGATAGTTCACATAATTTTTTCCCCCCTCTGTCTTGTTCATGCAGCAAGATGTTTGACATTGAGCTGTGCCCCCTTCCCTTCTCCATGGAAGAAATGTTTGGCTTCATCAGCTGCAGATTTTCCGGCTATCCGGCGTCCGTGCAAGAGCAAGCTCTGCTGTGGTTGCATGTACGCATACACCCACACACAGACTCACGCTGTCTTCCCATTGACCATCCCGTGGTTCTGTCCACAGTGCGTGTGAATTGAACAGGTTGTCGTAGAGTGTCAAGTCTGGGCAGGAGCCTGCTGAATATGGATCTGGGTCACAGAATGAGACAGAGAGAGAGGAGAGATTTGGGCTTCTATCCCATATGCAGTTAGAGCTTGCCACCGTGGATCATTTTCAAGTTTTCTGACACAACTGTGAGGGAGAGACTGCATTAATTTAGATTTAGTAAATAGGTCAGATTCGGATCATAGAGAGAAGTGGTGGTTTGCCACTGTTATATGTCATGTCCCGCTATTTAAAAAAAGAAAAAAAAGAAAAGTCATTTGCTGTGTTAAAAACGATTTGCAGCACATTTGCATCGTCATTGTTGCATAAATGCAGACAGACCAACCAAGCGAAATACAAAACTTGAAACATGATCACACATTTTTTGTTCAAATAGAAATATCAATCAATATGACGTTTTTTATTTAATGGTGTCCGAGCAGTCTTCAAACTCACATGTCCCTTTAAATGGTCCTAGGTGCTGTCAGAGCTGGATATCGTGGTGCCTCTGCAGTTGCTAATTGGGATGTTCTCAGATGGCGTGAACTCTTTGAAGGAGCTGGCCAATCAGAGGAAGGCACGTTTCTCCGATCTGACTAGCAGCACTGGAGCTCGCAGGGTGAGGAGGAAAAAAAAAAGTGAACTTACTTTACATCACTCGAAGGTCAATTCATGGACGCCTGTGTTTTCGGAAGACTGAACGCTTTCGAACTGCTGTTGGATTTGATTTCTCCCATTCACCGAGATGTACTGGATGTTGCCATGGGAACTGCCAAATTCTAAATATAGAATCCCGAAAGAGCTTCATTTAACTTAACTTGCAATATAGATGTAACTCTCCCATTTACATTTCCATTGCAGTCTGACTGACAAGTCAGGGCTGAGCCTTAACATTTTAAACTGATGTACTTTTCTGAAATTTTCATCATGGATGTGCCACATAGGTCATCCGTTATTACCTAAAAACATGTCTAAGACATAATCATTAATCAATTTGATGAAATACATCATACACAATGGAGATACATATTATTCATTAGAAAATGCTAAATTTTAAATTTGATTGGTTAAAGAAACAGTTTGAATGTTCATACAGTAAACTGTATTTTAGAGCTGTCGTATAAAATTCTTGCAGCTGCTCGTAAAATGTAGCCACACTTCACTTCTCCTTCTGCCCCAAAAAAATGCCAACAGCTCACTAACATGCGTGCGCAGAGAAGCTGCAATACACCTACCTGTATATTGCTAGCATGACTTGTTGATGATGGAATATTGCCAAAAACGAAATGTTACCAGTTTTATGTTGTGGGTTTTTTTTTGGGGGGGGGGGTGTACAAGGATCAAGTTGAATGCTTTCACCATACAGGACTATATGATGGTATTATGATGGGTTCTGTCCACGTAGGTGAGTGTGGTGTCAGATCCGGGGCGCCGCGGGCAGCACAACACCCTCAGCCCGTTCCCAAGTCCTTTCAGGAGCCCGTTCCGCAGTCCGCTACGCTGTAGTCCGTTTAAAAACCTGGGCCACGCCACTGGCCACTGTGCCTTGGATTTAGATTGTGACGACGACGACATGAACCTGGGCTGTTTCATCCTCATGTTTGACCTCATACTAAAACAGGTGACCTTCTTAATCGTATTGTACATAGAAGTGTAATGAGCGCCGTATATAGTTATCACTCAATTCGTGACAAGTGCATCAAAGCGATACCAACAACACTCACAGGTGGGACCTGGAGATTGGTGCGTCGTGCTCCGATTCCTTTTCTGTATTTTTAACGGCCATCTCCCCGCTTGCTGTCCCAGATGGAGCTGCAAGATGACGGTGTGATGCTCGGTTTAGACACCAGCCTGGGGAAAGATATTGTAGGGATCATCAACAATGTCTTCCAAGCCCCGTGGGGGGGCTCGCACACCTGCCAGAAGGATGAGAAGGCCCTGGAGTGCAGCCTCTGCCAATCCAGCATCCTCTGTTACCAGCTGGGCTGCGAGCTTTTGCAAAGGCTGACCCCCCGGGAAGAGATACGCCTGGTGGTGAGACGCAGTGTGCATTTTTATTCCACTGAATCTTAATGAACCCTGTGTGTTTGCGACTAAAGCTTTTAAATAGCGTGCCGTGTCCCCAAACACCCCGACTCATCTTCTGCCTTGATGGGGAAACATGTGACCGATTTTCTCCGCAGGAACCGACAGATAGTTTAGAGGAAACATTATTGCTTCCTCAGCCAGATTTCTCCCTTGGAGCGGAGAATGGAAGTGAGGAAGAAGACAACCCAAGCGCAGCACACACTGACAACCCCAACAACCACTCTCCTGATACTGCACGTAAGTGTCATCCCCATCTAGCATCCTGTCACAGGACAAACAGCACAAAAAAAAAAAAAAAACATCAAATGTGGCTAAATAAACAATAGCTGAAGTCTCTATGCCCCCGAAGTGTTGACAGTTGTATCTTCGGAAGGCCAACATTTAGCCTTGCCTACTGGAATAATGTATACAGTGTATATATTTTTTTATATATTTAATATCCTACAGAGACCTTTGTCCGCGCGTGATAGCAACATGAGACCGTCAAAGGTCTTGAATACAGAATTAATGATGTCATGGTGTTGGCGTTAACTCATCAAGGAGCTTCTTCTGCTACCTTCAAGGGAGCTACAATGTTTTTGTTAGTTTTGAACAGCTTGATTATTTTATTGAATATTTATGTGCATTAAAAAGTATTTCCCATGTTGCAGGAACTGGATTCAGGTGGGCTGGAATAATATGATTGAAAAATGATTCTCTTTCTTTGCAGCTCTGAAGAACAACTCAGATAAGAGGTTTTCCTACCAGCAACTTCCTGTGTCTTTAAAACTTATATACACCATCCTGCAGGTAAACTTAAGCGCAGGTAGAAATTGCCTTGAGGAATATGTGGTTTTGGGGGTTTACTTTGTCAGGGTTTTTTTTTTCCCCAGGAAATGTTCAAATTTGAAGAACCTGACATCTTGTTTAACATGCTGAACTGTCTGAGGATCTTGTGTTTGCACGGGGAGTGTTTGTACTTCGCCCGTAAGGATCACCCCCAGTTTCTGGCCTACATCCAGGAAAAAATGCTCATCCCAAGGTAGGTGCAAAATGCCACCTTTTTCATCCGCGCCAGCCCACACGCATTGACAAAGTAAGAATGATAAATGCCATACGTTTCTATTTTTGTTTCAGCCTGTGGTCGATGTTGAAGTCCGAGTTTTGCCAGCTGGCCTCTCTGGCGGTGCCTCAGCTCCTCCACGCCCTCTCTCTCTCCCACGGGGCGGACATCTTCTGGAACCTCATCAACACAAACTTCAACAGCAAAGACTGGAAAATACGATTTGAAGCAGGTGAAATGACAGACGTTTTCTTCTCCGCATCTGCTTTTTTTTCTTTTCGTTGCAGCTCTTGTTTTGGATTCGATTAAATGTTCTTGCCCATAGATGTATAAACACCGGTTATCAAAATGGCCCTAACGTCCGAAAATTGTGATTTGTAAGTGTACAAGTGAACCATCTGAACAAGACCCCCTTTCCCTTTCTATGACGTACGTCCTACACCACTGCTAACCATCTCCTCCCTTGTTGTCATGGTTACAGTGCAGCTCGAACACCCGGCAAATAAGAATTGACGGCTTGAAATGATTTTTTTAACCACCTTGTTATTGGCTGCAAGTTTGACCTTGAGGGAATCAGTGATATGTCCTCTGAAGGACAGGCAATCCAGGCTTGTGTTGATTCATTCGTCCTTATTGCCGTGTAAACAAATGTATCTCTTAGCTAAGTGTTCTCAGCCTAGTGGGTTTAAGATATGCTTACATGTAAATTAATGTCAACATGAATGTGATATTTCAATCTTCCCAAAGCCCCACTAATCGTTTGTTGGAATAACTACTTGTGATTCAGCGAACACGTTTCCTCAAGTGTGACGTGCCGACGGGCTACGTCAATGTTATTAGCCAACACTGACACTCAGTGTTCATTCTGGAGTACTGCAGCGGTGAAAGCAACTTCAACAAATGCGTGCCAAAACCTACCGCTTGATTGGTTTTTATTTTCATGTGTATGGTTACCTAGAATTCAGAACATCTGCCACATAGTTGTGATGTGAAGGGTTCAAATCTCATCTTTCCTTGTGTGGAGTTCCTTGGAGCACATGTGTACGGTTAAGATTCTGTATTGTACGGTAGCGTGAATGGTTTATCTGCTATAATGCTAACAAGTGTTGTAGAAAATGGACCACTCACTACACGGTATATTCCAGCAAATTCAAGGGCATTATCGTGACAATGTTCATTTTAAATATACACCTCCAATGTCTAAATTGTTTTATTGTTCTTTCTATTCTCATAGTGGAGAAGGTTGCGGTGCTGTGCCGCTTCCTCGACATTGGCGCGGTGACTAAAAACCACCTGCTCAAGTACTCTTTGGCGCACGCCTTCTGCTGCTTCCTGGCTTCGGTGGAGGATGTCAATCCGGCTGTGGCCACCCGAGCCAGACTTCTGCTGGACACCATCAAAAGGCCAGCGCTGCAGGTCAACACCTCATACAGGCCTTCAGCTCACAGCAATAGCCTTTCTTTATCCTGACGACACGATATAGCAGGGGGGTGTTCAAAACCGTTCTTTCTAGTGATGCATGCAGAAAAAATGAATGGGCTGGAATTCACCAGGAATTCATTTCAGTTTTGTATCTGTGCAACATTTTGTGTTCCTGCACTTATTGGCGCTGTGCTATACAGGGCTTGTGCCTCTGCCTGGATTTCCAGTTTGACACTGTCGTGAGGGATCGGCCCGTCATCCTCAGCAAACTACTCTTGCTTCATTTCCTGAAGAAAGACGTACCTGCTCTCAGCTGGGAGTTCTTTGTCAACCGCTTTGAAACATTATCACTGGAGGCTCAGCTGCACCTGGACTGCAATAAGGAGTTCCCTTTTCCTACAAGTATGATCAAGCCAAAGTCCCACACCGTCGTTTGACTTGCGACAGCCACATCACAGTCTATTTATATTCGACACTCCTAATAACCTGTCTTTTGACAGCCATCACTGCCGTGCGAACCAATGTGGCGAACCTCAGTGATGCAGCAATGTGGAAAATACGACGGGCGCGCTTTGCCAGGAACCAGCAGAAGAGCGTGCGCTCCCTGCGTGACAGCGTGAAGGGCGGCCCGCCAGAGTCCAAGCGGGCATTCTCACTCCCCGAATCACTGAGCAACCGACAATGTGAGTAGTGTGGATTGGTCACTTAGTCCCCTTCGCTCAAATGTATCCTGAATGTGTTCATTTAGTATTGAGCAAAGCGGCGATTGCTCCAGACATACCTTTTGGAATCACGGCCAAAAGGTTCCTAAATGCAATGGAGAAAATGTATTCTGGTCTGATCGAACCAAGGTTAATTTTGGATGTGATTGGTAATTTTTGAACGCAGCCACGTTCTCAATTATAAGAACTTGTGTACACGTTTGCACCCACATTTTTTCGGGGGTGTATTTTCATTTCCCCCCCTCAAAACTGCTCACATTTTGATTGAGTATTATGGGGTTGTAGGTCAAATAATTTAATTTTGCAGTGATTTATATTGGTCTCATTTTCTTTTTTTTTTTTTTTTTAGTTACCAACATTAATACATACAACAAGAGACAAGGACAATTACATAACCACATGACAAAACCCCACAAAAAACCACAACAACAACAAAATGTAGTTTACGAAGCAAAGTCCAGGGTCTCCATTTTAGTCTGAATCTGGGCCTAAACATTTCTTACAACATCCCATCTGTATTTTTTTCCTCAAAGGTGAACTAAACCCAAGATGTCTTGGTACACTCCAAATTTGTGAGACTCTGATGTTAGCAATCCAGCCCACATAATTTGCTAAGAAAACATGACCGTTTATGAATATTCAGCAGCAACATTAACCGGCGCCGCACAAGCAGCCAAATAAAGAAAATCAATAAATAAAAGCCACATACGTGCACGGTGTGATTGGTGAATTAAAAAATAAATGACACATGGCATTGAGGTCTGTGGGACTGAAAGGTGTACAACACAGTTTTATTTTTTTCAGTCTTTGGCTCAGTGTAAGGTGTGCATGCGTTCTCACAATCCAGACGGAATGTACCGACCTGAATTATTGACGGCAGCTCACTCTTGCTGGAGTGGGACTGGTTTGTTGTAAAACAAGTGCAGGGCTTCAACTAATCACGAATACCGATTGGGGACTGATAATTTTCAAAACATTTGCGTGCCCCCAGACGTGTGACACCTTCTCCTGTCGCACCACTGATCTGTGCTCTTCGTATTTGGTTTGTAGCTCTCAGGCTTACCAGGCAAGAGCACTCTGCCCCAACACTTGGTGATATGATCGAGAAAGTCCTGCCAGGTAAGTAAAACCTCCAAATGTGAAACTCCTTTACTCCTCCACTTAATATGTACAATACCTGTACATGAAATAAAAAGCTTACTCATCACTTTTCAGGAGAGCAAAGAATAGTATGTTTAATCAACCATGAATATTTATTATCAGCTCACACTTTAGATTGGTCAGTAATTTGTGAAAAAAAGTTAATCCGAGAATACAGATGAAATAACTGGAGTCAAAAACAAGAGCAACAAGAGCAAGGTCCAAAACAAAATAATATAAATACTTACGACCAAGGAACTAGATGCAAAAGGGCCAACGACTGGATCGAGAAGGCTTGAAAACAACACTTAAGCAAGAACAGCAACAAGGTCAATAATCCGACATGGGATCTTGGCAGTCCTTAAATACATGACTTAATCACGATGATCCAATTGGCAGCAGGAGTGCCCCCTGAAAGAGAAGCCTTCCACTGCCACCTGCTGGAGAACTCAAGAACAGGTTCATGACAATGTTTTTCTTCTTTTATTTTTGTATTGTTTTTATTTCATGAACGGTAGGTTACCAACAATTTCGCCCATGTGTGTACTCCGCTCAATCCCCAATACCCGATAGCACATTTGCTCCAACACTCCAACTACCTCAGTCTCTCATGCAGGCCAGACGCTGTCTCCCGAAGACGACGGCATCATCCGAGACCTGCTCCCAGAGGACGCTGGCATCGATCACCAGACTGTTCACCAGCTCATCATGGTACTCATGAAATTCATGGCCAAAGACAAGAGCAGCGCCGAGGCAGACATTGGCAGCGCCAAGGCTTTCAACACGGTGAAGCGCCACCTGTATGTGTTGCTGGGTTACGACCAGCAGGAGGGCTGCTTCATGATTGCGCCTCAGAAGATGCGCACCTCGACATGCTTCAATGCTTTCATTGCCGGTATTGCACAGGTGACGGACTTTTATGATAAATGATCACTTATTAATGTGTGTGTGCATGTGCTTTTTCATGAATATAAAAGTGTGTGCCGTGTCGGCTGAAGCGTCCAATGTCACTTCTTTCAGGTCATGGACTATAACATCAGTTTAGGGAAGCAGCTGCTCCCCCTGGTGGTCCAGGTCTTAAAGTACTGCACGTGTCCTCAGCTAAGACACTATTTCCAGCAGCCGCCCCGATGCTCCCTTTGGGCCCTGAGGCCACACATCAGACAGATGTGGCTCAAAGCCCTGTTGGTCATTCTGTATAAGGTACACTTTCACTGTTTAGGATTTGTAGCCATTATATTTCTACATACATTCTTGCTGCTGGAGGCTGTAAATTTCCCCATTGTGGGACAAATAAAGGATATCTTATCTTATTTCACTGCAATGGTCATCAGATTGCCGAGGAGGCAAAATGACTTTGATGCAGTACTTAAGTGCTTGTCTTGATTGAATAAAAATTACCCTGGTAAAAGTAGACTACCTAAGAAATACAAGTTTAAAAAAGTACAGATTCTGAAACGTTCTTAAGGAATCAAGTAAAACGTAAAAAGGAATCTTTCTTGTCCCTTATATACAATATTTTTTTAAACTTTATCTTCACAACTCTTCCCTATACCGTTTCTCTCTCTATATTAACTTGCATATTCCCCTGACTGAAAAGAAAAAATAAATAAATCATTGTACACACTATCGAAACAATGTGTTCACATTGCTACATTAACTTTGTGAACTGACAAACCAAAAAAAATAGCCTCTGTAACTTCTTCCCATCACTGTTAGGTGGTGTAGGTGTAATCTAACTGAGTGTCATTTTTCAGTATCCTTACAGAGAAATGGATGGCAGCAAAGTTGTCCTCCATCTGATCTACATTACCATCAACACCCTGAACGCTCAGTATCACAGCTGCCGTCCCCACGCCACTGCCGGCCCCCTCTACAGTGACAACTCCAACATGAGCCGCTACAGTGAAAAGGAAAAAGGTGAAAGTGTTCATCTTGAGCACAGACCGTAATAAGTACCATCGACTATAGGTCCTAAAAATTAAATGCAGACTTTTATACATTGCGGCCCGGTGCTCTAGTGGTTAGCGCGTCGACCTCACAGTGCGGTTCGATCCCGGCTGCCGCCTTCCCGTGTGGAGTTTGCATGTGTTCCTCGTGCCTGGGTGGGTTTTCTCCGGGTACTCGGGTTTCCTCTCATGTTCCAAAAACATGCATGGCAGGCTGATTGAACACTCCAAATTGTCCTTGGATGCGAGTGTGAGCGCGGATGGTTGCAAAAGTTTTGCAATGGCGAATGATTGCGCTTCATTCGCCATTTCTCGACTCTATTTCAGAAGAAGATAGTGTGTTTGATGAGTCAGATGTGCATGACACACCCACCGGAGCCGCTAACAAGGAGTCACAAACCTTCTTTGCTCGCCTGAAGAGAATTGGAGGGAGCAAGTCTGTGAAATACCAACCAGTTGAGCTGAACGCAAAGAAAAGTAAGCGTGGGAGACATTTCTGCTCCCTGATGACGTCCAGAATTTTGTTTCCCGGATGTCTCACCAGTGCTCTTTACCCACGTCAGGCGAAATTGAGCTGTCCGAGTACCGGGAAGCCAGTGCACTTCAGGACAGCATCCTGCACTGCGTGAGGGAGGAGAGCACCAGGAAGAAGCGTCTGCAGGCCATGAACAAGCAGAAGTCTCTGGACATCTCCAATACTGACTCTATCCTCTTCAACCTCGACGAACATCGACGCAAATCCTGCATCGACCGCTGCGACTTACAGGCGCCCCCTGTTGTCCTGCCTCCGTCGACTGCCGCCCGCACCAGGCGTCACGGCAAAGGATCGTCCGATGGCTCTTGGGTTCGAGCGGAGGGCAACGACGCGGTGGACAGGCGGGGCTCTCGAGGCGGGCAGTCCGACATCTCCAAACCCGTCATCCCCGAGGTGCGCCTTAGCTGCATGGAGACCTATGAGGACAAGCGGGATCACGGCTCCGCTGGGGGGTCAACTGCTGGAAAGGAGGACCAAGACCTCATTGACCTCTCCTCCGACTGCACCTCCATACCGGAGAAACACTCCCTGCTCTCCATGTCCGACAGCGACTCCTTAGTGTTTGAACCCTTGCCTCCACTCCGGATCGTTGAGAGCGACGAGGACTTTGACCTCAACACTATAACGGGATCAAAGTTCAATGAAAGTCCTAAAGTTCTGGCTTCCCCCGCGAGTAGTAACACATTGCGGCTGTCCCCTGTGGTGCAGGTTAGTGTGGAGGACTGCTCCGGTGACAAGAAGATCACAGAACATCTGACCGGAGAAGTGCTTTTGGAAAAGAAACTGACTCCTTCAAGTTCTTTGGAACTACCTGAGCGAATGGGGAACATCTGCCACGAGAGCCCCATCATGACCCTGAAGCAGAAGAGAGACCTGCTGAGGAAGACGCCCCGTGTGCCAGACACCTCGGTGGACGAGGCGTTCGGGGCACTCGAGGAGGCCAAGGGCTCGAGCCCCTCCGGCAGGACCATCTTCTTGGACATCCCGGAAGATCAAACGGAACCTCTGTCTTCACCGGAGAGAAGCAACGACGAGGAAGAGTACGGCGACGACGAGGACGATGACGACATGGGCGATGAAGCAGACAGCGAACCCAAACCACACGACGGTGATGACAATGACGAGGCCGAGTTTAAAATTCAGATCGTTCCTCGACAGCGGAAGCAGAGGAAGATCGCTGTGAGCGCCATCCAGAGGGAGTACTTGGACATCTCGTTCAACACGTTTGATAAGCTTGGCAACGAGCAGGCCGCGGACACAGGTGAGTTCGAACCATGCAAAACCCGCTTTCGTTTTGTGTGAGACGGTTAGCATGCTTTTCGAATCTAATGACGATAAATGGTATAGATCACGGGTGTCCAAACTTTTTGCCAAGGGGGCCAGATTTTATGTGGTAAAATGTCGGGGGGCCGACCTTGGCTGACATTCTTTACATTGAACAACAATATTGTTCAACAGAATCAGAATCAGAATCATCTTTATTGGCCAAGTATGTAGAACACACAAGGAATTTGTCTCCGGTATAACACGCTGCACTATCATCGTAAACAACAAAATCATTGAACCATTTTAGAGTATACCAGTAGTTTTGTAGTAAAAATTTTAGTAAGCCAGTCTGTTTCACATTTCCATTTTTATTTTAATTTCAACAATCTTAAGAATTTCTTTTGGTTCATTTGAAACAGGTATATCACATGCAACTGCTTATTCACTTGACTTTTTCTTAAACAGAAGTCTCCTGAGTGCAAATTGATTGATTTGAAACATAAAATGTATCACCATGACTTTTCAATAGTCACAAAACCTTTGACTCGAACAACAGGGAAATGAACAAGCAATACACATCCACAACTGCAAGGATCATTTGAAATATGACATATCAGTCAATATAAACACGGAGTGATGTCTTGTTAACTCGTGAGTGATGCCCTCTAGTGTCTAAATGCTATTACTCATTTAGTGAATGCGATTACTCATTTAGCCACTAGAGGGAAGCAGTACTCTATGAAACATCACTCACCAGTCGACGAGACCTCAGTAAATGCAACACGTGTTCCATTGCGCCCAACCTGCGGGCCAGACGGCACTGACTTTATGACAGGGGCCGAGGGCCGGATGAAATTCGACCGCGGGCCGGATTTGGCCCGCGGGCCGGACTTTGGACATGGCTGGTATAGATGCTTTGATTGATGATTGATTAGCTTAGAGTTGGTGTCACCATGCAGATAACCAAGCACTGTCTACCTTGGAAAAGCCGCGAGAATCTTCCTCGGCGCCAACACTTGAAGCCGCAATGCCCGAAACGAGCCACCGCTCGTCAGTATCGGGTAGGATTCTTAAAACATGACTTACCTTTATTTAGAAACTAAACTAGCTCTCCAGTAATAAGCACCGTTGCTATACAGTGGCTAAACGCTGTGATGTCACCACACGCACGGATACTTGAATAGCGATGCGAACCTGAGTGTGTTTGTTTTTGTGTGACGTTCAGCTCAGTACCGTCAGGTGAAGCGAGGTTCTCTGGGAGCACTGACCATGAGCCAACTGATGAAGAGGCAGCTGGAGCATCAGTCCAGTGCGCCGCACAACATCAGCACCTGGGACACAGGTCATTCATTCAGTCATTTTGTTTTGCGTTACCCCAATAACTTTCTTTTTTTTTCTATAAAGAACGTATTTTCTTGTACTGTAGGTCCAACAAAGACCAGTTTGCTCTCTGCACCAAGCACGGTGAGCATGTTTGTCCCCGCACCTGAAGAATTCATTGACGAGCAGCCGACCTTAATGTCTGACAGGTGATTGAATTCATTTTCAGCTTCCCGTGCTTTACAGCAGACAAATGCCGGCAAAAATTAATGAAATAATTTTCCTGCTATGAGATGTTCAAATATTGAAAGTTGTTATCATTCAAACGGTAATTATTGTTTCTATTTTGCAAGAAAGGAAAGGGATCTGTTAGCCCAAGTGCCAGAATGAGGCAGCCATTTTGCATTTTCCGAGATATGTCACAATTTGTGAAAGTTAGAATCATGAATAATGTTTTGGGAAAAAAATCATCATAATTATCATTATTAGTGCATGGAAAGGATAATGGAGGCAGAATCTGCCACTCTATGTGACACTTTAGGTGTCGGGACTGTGCGGCTGTGTTGGAAGAATACGACGAAGAGACTCTGGGCCTAGCGGTGGTGGTGCTTTCCATGTTCATCCACCTTAGCCCTGATCTGGCTGCTCCTATGCTCTTGGACATCATGCAGTCTGTGGGCAGGTAGAGAACCCCCACCCCCGCAGCCTACATCCACACCGGCACTTAGATGACGTTTCATAACTAACCGACAGGACGCATGCATGATTCATTCCTGCAGCCTAATCCACTGCTTTGACTTCTTTCAGGCTGGCTTCCAGTGCTAATTTTTCTGGACAAGCTGAGAGGTTTGACATGAAGCCGTCACACTGCTGTTCAGAGATATCCACATTTTGATGACGAGTTGTAATAATTCACGTGGCCAACATAGTCCTTCTCCTTGTGCTTTGCAGCATGTTGATCCCAGGGAATGTCGCAGGTGTCGCTAAGCAGTTCCTCCGCTGCATGTTCCATCAGCTGGCCCCAAATGGCATCTTCCCACAACTCTTCCAAAGCAACATTAAGGGTCAAGTCCTCACACTTCCAATTCGATCGAAACCTTAAAGCCCCCCCCCCCAAAAAAAAACTAAAAGTCGCTTTTTCTCTGCAGATGGAAGTTTTCTTCGGACGCTTGCCTTATCGCTGATAGATTTTAATGAGCTGAGTTCTGTTGCTGCGCTCAATATGCTGCTGGAGGTAAGCGTTCTCCTCATTCATCTTTTTGCCAGCAGGAGGAGCTCTTGTCAAAGTATTGGACACCGCTTTTGGTTCCATTGAGGCGGCAGAAGCCCTTTTGAAACAACAATTATTCGGTGTTCAAAGAGAACGGTGCCTCATTACCCTTCACAACTACACCAGTTGATTGCGATTGCTGGGCTACATAAATGACACAAATAAAAGGCCAGTGAGGCGTGTGACCCGTGTGACCATTGATCTATGCTTCGGCGTCCTAAATCCGCTGCCGCAGTCGTGAGCGCTGTGATTGATCAGAAGTGAATGATCAGTTAAATGGAAATCTCCACCTCTTATAGAATGTCATTATATAACACAGCTGTGCTTTTCTGCCTCTGTGCCCCCCCCCCCCCCCCCCCCCCCCCCGCAGGGGTTGAACAACAAGAAGAGTCTGCCAGCAGGAGGCACTATGCTGCACTGCCTGGACAACATTGCTACCTTCATGGAGGCTCTCCCCATGGACTCCCCGAGCAACCTGTGGACCACCATCTGCAACCAATTCCAGACCTTCCTCACTAAACTGCCCTCTGTGCTTCCTCTGAAGGTAGCCATCGACGCCAGCGCTCACTTAGCCTGCGCCTGATATGCTTTGATGTGATTATGGCTCGGGAGAAAGCATGGAGCAGTGCCCTTGTCAGGTTCAATAGGACTGAGTCTCAAGATTGTAATTGATGTGACTCTGCCGCTTTTGACCTTGGAGGTCAAATTAACGTGTCACTCATCATTTTATCCCCACATGAATTCGATCCAGTGTTACGATTGGACGTCGTGGCGAAATAGCCGCACAAACTTTTGTACTTTGAAAAGTCTTCTTCTTCAAACTTTTTCAATCTGTCTGTGCCTCAGTGCCCCATGGATTCCAGTTTGAGGATTATAATTTGCCTTCTGAAAATTCCGGCGACAAATGCAACTCGGGTAAGCCCAGAGAAGATTTGGGGGAAGCTAATTTATACAAATCCTGGCCTTTAACATCTAACCTCCTGTGTCCCACAGAGCCTTCTGGAGCCTTTCTCCAAGCTGCTGAGCTTTGTCATCCAGTACGGCATCTTCAGCCTTTCCTACTTAGTGGAGCTGTGTGGACTCTGCTACAAAGCATTCAACAAGGTACGTCACAGCTTACATTTCTAAGCAAGCCACTTTGGGACTCTCCGCCCTCTTCTGTTCTTTATTTCCCTGAAAGAATCAGCTTCTTATATTCAATCTTATTAACTCATTCACTCCCAAAGACGCGTTTAAACGTCTTTTCAGACTTGGTCTAGAATTGGCTGCTATGGAATGAGTTAATACTGGCCCAATCGGAGTCATTTGTATCAGTGACTCTTGAAGCACAGCAAAACAACTGGCGCCATGTTTGGGTTTCTGTTGCTTTTCTGCAATTGGAATGGATCATTTATTTGCGATGATTGATTTATTCTGTTAGTGCTCATTTCTCCAAAAGGGCGCTGGATGAAACAGTCCAATAATCCCCCATTATTTATTTCTGATGACACAATGCAAGGGCTATTTTTGCCGCAACCTTTTAAACAAATTAGCACTGCTAAAAATGTTGAGTTGTGTTGTTTCGCGGTCCTTTTGGTCGTCATTCTTTTGGTGCTGCACTACTTCCCCGACTCCCGAGACAGCCAGAAATGTGGCCGTGCATCCCGCATGATTAAGTAGGCAATCAGCCAGTATTGATTAACATGATGAGTTGGTTTGCTGTAGGGGCCGTGGGTCTGTGTCGGCTTTTTGAGGTGCAGTCTCAGACGGAGGTGCAGCCACAGCATTTGGCCCCGGAGGATCCTCAGTCGTCTGCGCTGTCAACGGGGCATGTTTTATGTCTCCTGCAGTATCGATTCTCCACCCTCACTTCAATTCCTCACTTTACAATATCCGCTTTTCAAAACCCAAAGTCACTATCAACAATTCCTCTTGGAACTTTGGCAGTTTTTCTTTTTTAAAGTAATTTCTGGGAAGTCTTCTCAACCCATCTTGCCTGTCTTTGCAGATCAGGTTTTATCCATTTCGGGGACAGAGGTTACTAATAGTGGGCAGCTTATCATGTTATCGGGTTACAGTGTGCATGAAAGGGTTAAAGTTATAAATTGAGCTTTTTGAGGGGGGACTGAAGGGTGCCACGGCATGCATCAGCGGATGGTGCTGCAAGTGAGCATGGCGGATTTCTATCTAGTGAAGGTGACACGCTTCTTTAAATTTTCATTCGCAGAGTTCAAGTGTGGCTGCGCAGAAGCCACACATGCACTGGAGATGGTTAACACAGTAGGCACATTAAAATAGTAGCCTTGATCGGCTCATAAGAGAAATTATGATTTTTTGCTTTGTCTGTTACGGAAGAAAGACCGACCTTTTGCTTTGCATTCAGTCTACAGCGTAGCCACACTTTCTGGCATTTGTGCTTGAAATCTTATCAGCTTCTCTTGTGCCACGCAGATTTTCTGTTGCATTAAATCTGTATTCCATACTAAAATGTTTAATTTCGTCTGGTGAGGCCCGTCTTTTACTTTTGAGTGTGTTGCTTGTTCTCTTTGTCATGCTGAATAAAAAAATTTAAAAAAAGAGGGCCGTGCAAGAGAAATTCCCCCACTGTCGGACACAGTCTGACATTTGGACAGAGGTCAAAAATCAAAAAGTGCTTCAACGCCGTATGCAACATGCTGATGTATGTAATTTATTTATTTATATCCATCCATGCATTTTCAACAGCGCTTGTCTTCATTCGGGTGAGTTGGAGCCTACTCTTGATGGGGTCCACTCTGAACTGGTTGCCAGCCAATTGCAGGACACGTACGGCAAATAAAACTTCACGCTCACATTATGGACAATTTTGAGTAATCAGTGAACCTAAGTTTTGAGAATGCAGGTGAAAGTTGTCGGGGGGGGGGGAACCACAATCTCAACCTGCTGCTTATTTTTTCACAGCATTTTTTTTTTTGGTCTTATGGTATCCGTTTTTTATTTTTATTTATTTTTATTTTTTTACACGTGACTACTTGGACGTGTCCCCCTTCAAAGTGAGGCACGCCTGGAGTGGCTTTGCATTCCTTGGGCGCATGCGGACCAACATAAGCAAACATGATGGCACAGAGAAAGGGAGGCAAAAGTGGGAAGCCAGGAGATGACAGTGTGGTTTGTAAACAGGCAGCTGGGCTTTGTGTGGAAGGGATGAACAAAGAGAGCAGCCTGTCCTCGGGGAGGGAGAAGGCAGCCTGACAGCCTCATCTGAGCTGCCTGGGACTCAGGGAGGAGAGATCTGGACTGGCCTAAATCTACTCCTCAGCCTCACCATTGTCTGTCTATTCTCCGGCACCCTCCCACCGTCTCGCCGCCTGTCCTTCCTCCTCTATTCAGCCTCGTGCGTTTATGCTCTCCTCGCAGCATGAGTAAGGGAGAGCGATAATAGAAAAAGGCAGTCTTGCTGCATCGGTACATTTACTCCCTTCTCTTATCTCCTCACATCCAGGAGCGAGATAAGTTCTACATGTCGCGCATTGTGGTGCTGGAGCTGCTTCAAGCTCTCAAGTTCAAATCCCCGCTGCCTGACACAAACTTGTTACTGCTGGTCCAGGTAAAAAAAAAAAAAATAAGATCACCACGCCGACGTGCATGTTAAAAATCTCAAAAATAAAATCTTTTTTTCCAGTTCATTTGTGCGGATATCGGCACACGACTGGCGGAATCCACCATCATCCAAAAGCACATGATCGCTACATTGCCTGGGGTAAGATTTTACTAAGAACCTCATTAGAATCAGCAGCTGGAGTCAAAGGCAGCCTAAAAATAAAACCTGTGCCTTAACAGTGCACAACAGCCGCAATGGAATGCATGAGACAATACATCAGTGAGCTGCTGGATTTCATTGCCGACATGCACACGCTAACCAAACTCAAGGTGAGTCTTCTTTTGCATCGCAACAGCACTTTAGTCCACTGTAATTGGCAGAGGCTTTACTGCTTCCCGCTTTCAATGTTGTCATCCAGAGTCACATGAAGGCTTGCTGCCAGCCGCTGCACGAGGACACTTTTGGAGGAAACCTTAAAGTGGGCTTGGCTCAAGTGGCCGCCATGGAGATCAGCAAAGGCAATCACCGTGACAACAAAGCCGTGGTCCGTTATCTTCCCTGGCTTTACCATCCTCCCTCCACCATGCAGCAAGGGTGAGACTCACAAAGGGACATGCTGTGCTCGCCATTTCACGAAATTTGCGGGCCAATTTTTGTGTGAGGCAGGTGCGCTAACCACTTAGCACACTTCGCTACTCACAACTAAGCATTGATTGATGCAGAGGAATCAATATGAGGTGAGTTGAGGAGCTCCATTTAGACAAAAGCAGTGCTTTCATGGCAACTTCTGGCATTCATAAGTAGTTTTCAGGCGACGCGTGAGTTACTCGCTTTGTTTGGGCGAGGGGGAAAAAAATTGCATTTATTGAATGCTGACGTGAATGTCATTGTTCCTGTGCAGTCCAAAGGAATTCATCGAATGCGTCTCCCACGTGCGTCAGCTGTCTTGGCTCCTCCTTGGCTCGCTTACACATTGCACCCTGCATCAGGGCTCTACTTCCTGTATGCCCATCCCTTTGGATGCTGGCTCCCACATCGCGGACCATCTTATTGTCATCCTGATCGGCTTTCCCGAGCAGTCGAAGGTACGTCAGGAATCACTGCGACCGTTCAAATGACGACGCCTGGCTTTTATTCACGGGATGCTTTTTCACTGCCTACGCAGACGTCCGTGCTGCACATGTGCTCTTTGTTCCACGCCTTCATGTTTGCCCAGCTGTGGACCATCTACTGCGAGCAGGCCGCCGCCGCTCCAACTTTGCAGAACCAGAACCAGACAGAGTTTTCTTCCGGCGCCATTCTCACAGGCCTGGAGTTCTGGAGTCGTGTGACACCCAGCATTCTGCAGCTCATGGCGCACAATAAGGTGGTGAGTGCTTGGCCTCCCCCTTTCACTGGCTGCCAAGTGCAAAATGTGCTCTTAAAGAGTGCGAAAATAGGACGTGAAGAGTCGATGGTGAACTTTGGTTCATTGTTTTTTTCAGATGGTCGAGATGGTGTGCCTTCATGTTATTAGCCTGATGGAAGCGCTGCAGGAGTGCAACTCGACCATCTTTGTCAAGGTTTGCAAGAAATGCTGCCACTTTGACGTTGGATAAAATAGATGGAATACAGATGCCCCGTTACATCTGTGTGTCAACTCAAAAATGACTTGAATAAAATACATGCGGTGACATACGGTTCAATTTTAAAGGGTATTTTGTGAGGGTGTAATTCATTCAATGAGTTTCTTGTTCGCCATTTTACATACACGTGACGAAACTTGTCAGTACTGTCAACATGGCATTTCCTTCAAAGAGAACTCTCCGATTAAACGTGATTTGATTCGTATCTCGATGCGATATTTTAAAGTGGAACGATTGGAATCGGTTCAGTTTGATGCAATCATATATTTTAAATCAAAACCTGAAAAGTCTTCACATGACTGTCCTGACTCCTACTTCACTGGGGCAGGAAGCTATCCAGTATGTCAGGCTGGTGAAGTGGTATTTGTGTCATAGTATCAGTGCATTTAGTATAAGTCCAGTACAGATTCAAGGTAACAGCGGCATCGATACTGATTTAAGTATTAATGAACCCGTAGGTAAAACTATTTTTTTTAAATGAATATTGTGGATTTGGTGTGCGACATAAACGGGGGCTGACTGTATCCTGCTAATATACAAACAAAGCGGAGCAAATAGATGACCCCCGTGAGCAACAAGCGACAACATCATTTCTCCCTCTTTATTCTTTCGCTCAGCTTATTCCAATGTGGCTACCCATGATACAGTCCAACCTCAAGGTAAACCCCGCAAATGCCACGTAAATATAAAAGAATCCAAGCAATTCGTTAACCGCCCTCCCTTCCTCCCCGCATCAGCACCTGTCGGCAGGTCTGCAGCTGCGTCTCCAGGCCATCCAGAACCGCGTGAACCACCAGTGTCTGCAAGGTCAGACGCCGGGAGCGCCGCCCTTTGCGCTGCGCAAGTGGCTGCAGTGCACTCAGTTCAAGATGGCTCAGGTGGAGATCCAGTCATCTGAGGCCGCCTCGCAGTTCTACCCCATGTAACTGACTTTCTGCAACCCAAAAAGGATGCTCACCTGGGTTGAACTGCCTTTAGTATAATATGTACAGTAGATCTGTGCTATACTGTTAACGGCTCACTTGCAGAAGATTTCTATTTAGCTGTGTTGTGCTCTCACTGCAAATGTGCTTTCGACTGGACAATAAAAGTTCTTTTTTTGTTTTGTTTTTTAATATAAGACACCTTGTCATTTCCTATATTCAAATGTGACATTTACTTCCCTTTCACGTCTCCGTTCATATTCCAAATGTCCATTTTACCATAATGCGAATGGCAACACGATTAAATCAGCCTGCCTTGTTTACGGTTGCGGACCAGAGACTGGACCTCTCCGGGAAAATGACATGACACCCATTTAGCCAGCTCGCCGTCTCCGATTCTTGTCAGAGCGTCCGTCACGCCGCCTCTCGCCATCATGACTCGGATCCATCAGGGGGCCGCGTGAGATGCGGGAGCAGCTTCCTAATTCGATAAGAGGGAGCCAGAGCTTAGAGTTAAACAAGCCTATTTTGGTTAGAGATTTCGCCCTCCACCGCACCCTGTACCAGCGGCACCCTCGCTCAAAGTGGAGGCCTCCCCTTCCTCCTCATAGCCGACTTAAACCAAGCAAACACAATTACCTTGGGCCTAATGTGGTTTGTTGTGATGGAGCATTGTTGCAAGGTCTAACTGCATTAGCCCCGAGGATGACAGATGTCATGACAGCAGGGCGCATTCATCTCGTATGGGATTTCATTATCAAGATTTAACATTAATCTAATTTGCTCATTGAAATATTGGAAATGTAAGAGTGGGAGCACGGCAACATTTGATGTGTGTTGCTTTGGGGGGGATTTTAGTTTTTTTTATTTGTGCGTGCAAATGTGGACCTGTGATGAGAGGTGTGAGCCAAATGAGTCACAATCTGACTAATGAACTCACACACATGCACACTCACGCACTCAACCCGGGTGAACCGCGAGGCTGGCTGAATCAGACTCGCAGTGACCTCCTTGTCATCAACCTCCAGAGTTGGCTCATCAACGCTCTCCTCCTGCAAGAGGCCGGACAAAAGTGATGCTGGTTTGTGTGTGTGTGTGTGCGTGCTGGTTTAATCAAGTCGCCTTGTGCCAGGGTTGCATCTGTCAGCCGCTTCCACACCGGTGTGATTATTTGACCTCAAGGTCTCTTTACTGAAAGAAGCTCTCTCTCTCACACACACACACACACACACACACACACACGCGCGCGCAATAGGAGCGACTTATGTAATCAGCGCCCTTCAGGTATGCAACTTTTTCCCCACCCCGACTCACCTGCCTGATGGCCTCCTGGAGGACGGTGTGGCAGTCAGCAGTAATTTTAAGTCTTTTCACTCTTGTGATAGCTACAGCTTTAAGTTAGAATCCATTCATTGTGTCTGACCTCAGTGTTCCATTATGTTTGGCCCCTCCCTCTCCCCCAATCATTGCACCTGTCCCACCGACGCACCTGCCAGTCTTCACCTCGTCAGCCACACTGCTCTGCAGCATTAAGGCCAGTCTGAAGAGACCCCCAGTTGCCAGTTTGTCAGTTAGCTCAACTGCCATACTCTGCTGCTCAGCTGTTGTGCTCAGCCCTCCAGAAAACCTCTTTTGTAATCTCTGCGAGGGAATGCCGGTAAGGGAGTTTTTTTTTTTCTTCCATGTCACCTCCGTACATTTGTAAAATACCTTGTGAAATGTAATATTGTGAAGTAAACTCCATGATAATGACTAAAGATACTGAAATTATTTTTAAACTATTTTAAGTAAAATTGCTGTGCTTCTACAACATCTAAGACTTAAAATACACTAAGAAATGAATCATATGAACTCTCCCTGCTCTCCCTACCTTTTTCCATCTCTGCTCATGCGCCATGAAAAACAAAACATTCTTTGTGTACTGCGGATGATCATTCCTGGTAAAGCTTGTTGAGAAATCTCTGGTACCCCCGCCCAGTGCTGTCACTTTGTTTTTATGACAGCAAAAGCCACACGGGCCGGGCTGGACAATGCATGAATGTTTAAATTGCTCACAGTGTCCATCGGCGTTAGCATCACGCGGCACATCCACAGCAGGCGCGGCTGTAAAAGCAGTCTACGCTGCCTCATTCACATTGGAATTCATTGACTCCCTCTGAATCAGCCTGCATTACACGCTCCATGTATGCAGCCACAACATTAAGCACACCTGATCAGACATGAGAGTGGTATCTGAAATTATGCTTTATCAGTGGCGGCATCAGGCCTATTTTTTGAGGGGGGGGGGGGGGGCTGAAAATATTTACTATAGGATGTGCTGTAGTGTTGTATGTAAGAATTGTTGATACGGCGCTCACGATTCTCTTTAGCTAGATTATATTTATATGTGACCTGCACATTTGCTGCTTTGTGACACAGCAAGCGGTAAAAGGTCTGCTGATGGCACTTCATTAAAGATGCAGCGAGTGAGACAGACTTAGCACAAGCGCCCCTCCCACTCCACCCCACCACAGGGGAGCGGCCCAGCTCCAGACCTGCAGCACACAGACAGGGCAGACCAGGCACAGGCTAAATATAACACCTCCTTTTTAACCCTCCTCCCTCCTTTAGGCAAACGTTAATCGATGTCCTTTAAACAAAAACAATGGTAATGCTTTTGTTCTGTACACTTTTATTTACAGAAGTCAGCAAGGATATCAACGTATGCACATGGTTCTTTCTGTTTTGTTGTATGCGAAAAGTGTGTGTGTGTTTGGAGTATCGATTACCATTTGTCCATGAATGGCTTGTTCCATCAACAATGACAACATTAACAACTCTAAATGGTAGCACGTTGTTTTCCTTTGACGTATGTAGAAACGCGTGTTCCTGTGCATGAATTAACAGTCCAGAAGGCAGGATATTTAAATAGCGATATTTACATTCATGCATTCGTCACATCTCTCATATAACCGCGAAGTATATGGTACATGGCCCCTGCCTGTGCGTGTCTGAAAGCAAGCTTCTTGTTTTCAACAGATTAGCCGATAACTAGACTCGCACACATTGAATTAGAATGAAACACGAAAAGTGCAGAGCAACATTGAGTTGATGTTCGTGTCCAGCTCGGTTGTGTTCTTCCAGAGGGCATGTTGGAGGATACTTGTGACAACACACACACAGACGCAACCTGATCCCAGACTATTGGCCAAGCGTCCTGTCTCTCACCAGTGACAAGGTCAGCCCCCTGCTTTCTATTGTGATAGGTGACGCGTCCTTGGTGACACCCTTAGAAACACGGAATATTGTCGAATCCACACACACACACGACACTTTGGCGACAGTGGAACCTCTAAAGTCAAACGTCCTCAGCTCGTTTGCAGTCATTCGGAATTTCAGTTCGACGCTAGGCCTGGGGGGGGGGAGGGGGGGGACGGTAATACTTCAGCACAGTGAGCATTTCCAGATTAATTCCTGAAGTGCGTTTGTTTTTTTTCTTTGGCTCTTCTGTGTTTCTTTTGCATGATTAAGACAAACGTGACGATAACCGTAGGGCATAAAATGGAAATTATTGCAATATCGCGGTCATTTAAAATGATCACACGGGCGTATTCCAAATACTGTATAGCTAACCAGTTATGGGACATTGTGATTTTCTCGTAATCTTGTACAAGTGATCATTTGTAGAGGTTTATTTTGGTATTGCTTCACACTCCGTAACCAAGAAGTTGCTCTCAGTTTAAAAAAGGATTGCCAACCATTACAGACTCGGGGTGGGGGGGGGGGGGCATGCCAGTTACTCCAAAGCCACCACAGGTGCTGATAAAAATTTTTTGGATGCTTCTTTTGTAATTCGGTTGGACAAGTGCGCACAATCTTTTATAACCGGGCATTTGGCTGTGCTCTAAATTAACCAAACGCATACAAACTCATGTTAAATGTGAGTCACCAAGTGATTATGATTACAACCAAATAAAGTTCAGCTGTTCTCGTCAGGTATTCCACTTTTTTTACTCTCTTGAAGGAGCCTAAATGGTTTGTGTCGAGACTGATTGCATTTTGGAAGTGTTCATAGTTCTTTCCCTGAAAGGGTTAAAAGGACTAGTTACTGGAAACATGGCCAGTGCAGTTTTTATGATGGTAAGTTTCACGCTGGAAGATAACATTTCTATTTTTAATCCTTTCCTATGACAAATGACTGACAGAGAGTTGAGCAGTCTACTGTCGCAGAATGGATTGCGTTGCACCTTGGTGGCTCCACTGCCCTTGAAAGGAAGAACGTGCACTGAGTTGACTTTTTTACAAAATCAACAGTGGGCTAGCGTGTAATGCAATAGAGAAAGCACACCGTGACATTGAGACAAAACACGAAATCTCAACAAACACGCAGATACCAACGAGCGATGCCGTTTTCTGCATCATTGTGTCCACAACACCGTCAACGGTATTCTGTGGCCAAATAAAATTGTGTATAAATAAGTCACTTTTTAAAAAATCCCAAAAACAAACGCTGAGGACTGTACAATATCTTTTTTTGGTAGAAAAATAAATAGAGAAAATAAATAGATGAATGACTAAAGTATATTACAGTGAATCTTGAACGTGTTGATGTTGCCTCCTCTTTTTTTTCTTTTTTTTTTCAAAGTATGGATTTCTTTAAATTGCATAGTCATGAATGCACGCCTCAGAGTCAGGAGTGACAGTCAGCTCATGCCCCTGCAAGGCATCTGTCTCCAAAATGCAGAACCAAAAATGGAGCATATTCTTTAAAAAAAAAAAAAAGAAATTGCATTCTCTGTAAAAAGTGCATGCACGTTATTTATCGTGTGTGATGGCGCCGTGGGGCCGCTCTATTGTCTGCGCTTCTCTTGCACGCGTGAGGTCTGGACGTGCGGCAGACTGGCCCACAGTCAGCAGCCTGTCAGCAACACTTGCTCTTATTGCTCTTACTAAGAGCAAGTGCTCAGCCTGCTGGGATGCTTTTCAACAACACACGTCGTGGGGGACGAGGGGGGCTGTCGAGGGTGGGGTGGGGCCTTTCATCCTCGCTTGCCTTCATGGCATTTCCTTCCACCTTTTCTTCAGCTCACTGGTGCCTTCGGTCCGACCAGAAGAAGGACGAGTTTCCTGCAACTCGGTTGCATTGTGGGTGAGAAAAGGGGTCACTGAGGAAAAAGGGGGTGGGCCTGAAAGATGACGAATGCTGTCACTTCCTGTTCCGAGCTGGAGTCAAGTCTATACCACAGTGTTGTTTGTACCCATGGCCTTCTTGGTGCGGATGCTCATAGCGTATTCCCCGCGACTTGTCCCGTTCTCTTCCTTGCGTAGCGGTTTCCTAACAACAACAACAACAACAACAAAAACGGTGAGCACCTGATACAAGATCAATACAATTTAACCACCAATGGCCGCAATAAATGTATGATTTTAAAAATAAATCAATCAATAAAATCCTTCCGTTCAGTCATTTCCTATGCTGTTCAAACTATACATTGATGGTAGAACAGCATTTTTTAAAAAATGTGAATACATTAACAGTTAAGAATAAGAAACTGTGATTTAACAGTTATAAACATTTTTTTTTCTGTCCAGCGGTGGAGAAGAGCCACCCCATTTCTATCTTCACTGCTCGACAGAAAATACGTTCCATTTCTTTATTCATTGATTTGCCTTAAAATAAATACGGGCGCTCTGTTTGGGCGAATACAAGACGGCCTAAATCACAGGTGTTAAACTCATGGCCCAGGGGCCAGATCTGGCCTGCCATATCATTTTATGTGGCCTGTGAAAGCAAATTAAACGTGTCAACTTCCATGATGCTTGCTAAAATCTCGGCCAAAATGTAAAATGATCATATTTAATAAAATTTAGACATTTTCTTGAGACCAAACCCCTCATTACAGTCACTTAAAGACTAATTGAATCAACCGTTATTTACTTTTTTTATATGGTTTCAGTCATAATGGCTTGGGGCCCATAATGTGGCCCACGACAAATTTGTCTGACACTCCTGGCCGAGACGCAAAGAAAAAAACGGCAGCCATTTATCATCATCAACACCTCGGAATACTTTTATTGGCTACTTATGTTCAGTTGGCACAGACAGGCGAAGCGTATGGCATGTTGCTGGAACATAATTTAACCCTTTCATGGAGCTTGTAACCTAATAACATGATAAGCTGTCCACTCTAGTAACCGCTGTCCCCGAAAGGGTTCAGTAAAACACAACAGACATCAAACTATTGCCCGGCCGTGGCCCAGGAGGCAGAGCGGGTCGAGGTCGCGGAAGCGATGATAAACTCCAGAGATTAAATGGAGTGTTGCCACCGTGCCAGTGGTCACTATTCCACATTGCGCTCCATGGCAACTAAAGGCCCTGCCATTTAAAAAAAAAAAAGGGACTTTCGAGTTATTCGAGATGTTGATTTGGTTTTCTCCGTCTCGTTGATCCTTTCTAATAAGGCTTCTGTTCAAAGGTCATATTTGCAGGGAAGGAGAGATGCATTGCGACGCAGACGATAAGGCAATTACCTCCTGCGACCGCTATCGAAGCAATCTCTCCCCTACGTAATGAGTATGCGTGCTGCTGTCGAACCAAGCTGGGAATAACATCCATCTATGTGAAAGTACCTCCTGGTGCAAAACTAAAGACGGGACAAATTGATGGCTAGGATTATTCAACGACGATCCTTTCATGCACTCTCGTATGCCTTTGTGCTTATTATATTTGTCCAGTGTACTGTGCCTTGTGCAGCGCACCCCCTCAGCTCGCCTGGCTTATGCAAGTCAAGAGACCACATGTGAATACAGTTAGTACAGTCATTGTCCCGCTCTGCAGCTTACAGTGTGCTCTCCAACGCAGAGGTGCCCTGAGCGACATCTTGTCTTTCAAAAGCAACGACTGGTAGCTCCAACTTTGACCGCTTCTTCTCAGACCAGTCAGGGGCCAACGTGCACCCGATATTTACTTTAAGCTCGAATGTGACCTGGTAGTCTGAGAATATGTGGACCTTGTTTGTTGTAATTTTGTGAATTAAAAAATACCGTATTGGCCCGAATTTAAGACGGTGTTTTTTTTTGCATTGAAATAAGACTGAAAAAGTGGGGGTCGTCTTAAACTCGGGGTCTAGACATTATACCCATTGCGACGCTAGATGGCGCCAGATATCAATGAAGCGAATGCTGAACTTGACTCCCCAGGCCAAAGTGAACCCCTGCCACGAAGAATATAAATAAAAAGTAGCGGTAGCACAAAGAAGAAAAATAAAAAATTGCGATAAGAAGGAAAAGAAAATAACTGAATAGGTAACAGAAAATGTAGAAACGTAGTGACAATCTGGAGAAAAGTGTGTCGAAGATCGGCCAGGTTAACTGGCAGCTGAGGAGAAGTTATGATGTAATTTACGTTTCAAAAACCAGAAGCCATTCATTTACGAATGTGATTGCACTTTAGATTTGAATGAGGCAAAATAGCATGTATTTTCTCTCAAATATATTGTTATAATCATTTTTTTGAGATGTACCGTCACTATTTTCTGTATAAAAATTAATTTGGTGCTCAAAAAGTCACTTTTTTTCATTTTTTTCACTCATTTTGAGCATGACGTCTCTGATCCACTGGTTAAAGGACACTTTGATTCTCTCCTCTTTCATCTCAAACCGCTTCAAACAACAAAGCGTGTGACGGAAAAGTGGTTAGGACTGCACGACTGTTTGTGTTTTATGTTATGTGTTGTGTTTATTATTTTACTTTATGTTAACCGTTTTGTAAAGCGCTTTGTTACAGCTGCCGCTGTTGTGAAAGCGCTATATAAATCAGAATGTATTGTATTGTATTGTATTGTATTTTCAATTTTGAGTCTTGAAAAAGAGGGGGTCATCTTATAATCGGGGCCGTCTTAAATTTGGGCCAATACTGTACTTTGTCCATAACTCATTCAATTTTATCACAATTAAACGTGCAACACGGTTTTCTTATTTGCTGCATTTGGCCCACGTGCTTTGGACATGCCTGCTCTGCTGTAAACTGCGATGAGGGTAAGCGGGATACAAAATGGATGGATGGAGGAAATTGTTGGCGCGCCGACAGAATCAAGCTGGAGTGGAGAGTGTGCCTCTCCCAATCCTGCTTTGGACTGTGTCTGTATGTCCTCTGTGTACTTTGTCAATCAGAATATGAGACATACCGGTACTTTGATCTAAATTCTATTTCACGGGTCTGGTTTTCAGATGCACGGAAATTTGTTGTCGTATGTTTTACAATGACGACGCAGTCATCTAATCTAATATACAATCATACGCACGAGACAACATATCCCGGAGGGGGGCAAAAAAAAAATCCCGAGCACTTTTGTCTCATTTCAATCGCGTGCCACGGTGTCCTCTAAGGTTAGAGGAGTAGCGCATTTCTGCGTTGCTTTGCCAAGACTTTTCCTCCTGTACACGCTCACTCTGTTTGAACGCTCTCCCGCTGTCGAGTTGATTCGTCAGCCCTCGCTTTCAGGTTGCCCCCGTTTTTCCAACGTGACTGTGATTTTGTCACACCTGTTAAACCGTTATGTCACTCTGGGCTGTCGCAGCGTTCCGCCACTCATACACGGCACAACTCCTCAGGACCTGCTCGGCTGTCTATAGTCAAAGAGAGTACTTTCATCCCCCGGACAAAGTTGCTGTCAACAATTGTGTCGCCATGACTCTAGTCATTAGTTCATGTGTTGGTGGTGTGTGAGTTTCTTGACTTTTTCGGATTCGATTTCCACAAAAAATGAAAAATAAGTAGCGGGTGGAATGGCCCAACAAAGAAAATGTTCACATTTTGGTGACAATCCAGATAGCATTTAAATATAAAGAATCCTGGCAGCATCAATTATTTCCGTGTGGATTTACTTTGTCGTGTTCACCAAACTACATTTTAAATGTTGATATTATCGGGGGAAAAAAAGGTTGCCAGCCAATCGCACGGCACACAGAGACGAACAACCATCCACACTCACACCTAGGGACAATTCAGAGTGTTCAATCAGCCTGCCATGCATGTTTTTGGAATGTGGGAGGAAACCGGAGTACCCGGAGAAAACGCACGCGGGCCTTGGGAGAACATGCAAACTCCACACAGCGAGGCTGTAGCTGGAATTGAACCCGGTACCTCTGAACTGTGAGGTCGATGCGCTAACCACTGGACCATCATTAGTAAATATTACTTGGCTCACTTAAGCATTACAAATTGTGAATTACCAGATAACCAAATGTACATAAAAGCAACACACTTGACGAAAAAGATTTTGAGGTTGTTGGTGGTGCTGTTTTTGGCGAATGGCTCGGTTGTAAACAAAGATTTAGTCGTGACGTATATTTAATTTGGGACAGATGCCAGTCGCAGTATCCCCGCAGGACCCTGGGAAAGCCTAAGAGATGTAATAGTCCAAGAACGAAGGGAAAATCACATTATGTTGTGTGGGTGAGGATCAGCATACGTGTGGGAGCTGCGGTGTTCTGATGGTTTCCTCAAGGGGACCAAACAGGCAGTTTGGGGATTTGCCTAATTTGAAAACGGAGTGAGGAGCAGCCATATTCATGTACTGTATGAAACCGCCTCCCCCCGTCCCCCGCAAAAAATACTCACCACTTTAGATTTAGATAATTTAGAATATCATGGAAATCATTTCATGACTTTACTTCAAAAAGTGAAAGCCACGAATTATACAAATATATGACAGAATTAGACAATGTATGTATGATGTATATTTTCGTATGATTTCATGGGATTTTAGATAGGAGCGAATGAAATCACGCACAAGAAACAATCAAAAGTCATCTTCAGATAGAAATTAAGTGGGAGTTGTGCTTCTGAATACATTGCAACTTTCAACTCCCGTGAGCGTGCTCCAGAGAGTCACCTGCTTGTTTGTCACCGTTTTTATACCAGATGCCCTTCCTGATGTTGCGACGCAGTTTTTTTGTACGGCAATGGGCTGTAAGCTGGGAATCGAACCTGTGCTATTTACTCATAAGGCAGCAGCATCTACCACAACATTGGGAGTATTTGTGTTTTTTTCCCCCATTATGTTTAATGAATCTGTATTATATATAATTTATAAATTTTCCATCAAATTTACGTTTTTATGATAATTCCAAATTATTGGGATGCGACTGTTGCAAGTTGCATGCGTCTACTGTTAACAACCGCTGACCGTGTCGCTTGAGGACACTGGACAGAGCTTTCTTGGACGTGTACACGGGGTTTCAATAATAGATGGCAAGTTGTTGACATGTGGCAGGTGGCAACACAACACTTCACGTGTTAGATGAATATTTTATAGGAAAGCTGTGCAATCACGGCGCACAGTCCCATTTGAAGTTTGGGCTCGTAATGAAATTAGGACATGTCATACGCACTGTTTCCATTTGCCATCTGGAAACTACAGTAACATTCGGTGGTTCACAACACTACAGAGTGCACTGTAGGTATCGGTCAGGAAATGCGAGTTTTCAAAATGAGAGGCTAAATGATGAAATATTACATGAGAAGTCCTCTTGCTTAAGATTTAACAAGTTTCCTTGGCTGTACTGCATTGCCCTTGAATCGGTCGGGAGCAGCTGTGGAGTGATATCCGCTTTTAGACGAGCCACCCCGGAGCGCTAAGTGATTAGAAAAAGCATCTCGCTCCATTAGCACGTCGGGCTGAGCTTTGTTTATTTTGGCTTTCTGGGTTGGCGGACAGCCGGGAGACAGAAGCAGCTTCATGTCTTTTGCTTGGGATGCCAGGGCAACACTGAGAGGCAGCATGTGTCTGATTCTCTTCTTTACGCTTGCACACATCAGACTCCCTACTGTTTCCGCTGCTGTTTACTCTCAATAGAATAGCTGAGACGTGTTGTTTTTTTTCTTCCTGCCAGGACCTTTTTGCCTGCGGCAGATGAGTGACAGACAAATATGATTAAAAAATAAATAAATAAGAAAAGGCCAATAGGGTTGTGGCCTGCAGAGCTTGGCCCTCACCTCCTCAGCTGTCTGGCCCTGGACCTCATCTAGATGATTTTATTTGAGGGAAAGCCTGAAGGCATAGAAGAACGTGATACATATTGGATGTGGTTCATTGCTCTCCGACTACCCATTTCGCAGTTATTGCTATTGACTAAAAGCACTGTTTCACCAGCATCGTTGCTGACTTTCCTAGTTGTGTGTGGTGTCTTTCACATTTTTTTTATGAACGTCGCTTCAGATTCTCAATTATTTTCTTGGCTGTCCTTGCCATAGAATATGTAATCGTTCCCTTTTCATCGTCATTTATTCTCTCTTGACTTTTAAGTGATTAGGGCAGGCATGACAAATGCGAAAGGAAGCCCATTTATCCTTCGATTGCACGCCGCTGACAAATGAATGCGTAATGAGCTCTGACTGGACCTGGTTTTAAGTAGCGTGGCACTGAAGTCTGCAAGCAGTCTGGAGCCCACGGGGGCTTCAGGACATGACCTGCTTGCATGTATAAAAGATGTGGCCTGCAACTGAATGACTACGCAAATTAATTCATAAATAATGACTTGGGTTTATTGCAACAACACTTTCCTGCCGCTACTGCGTTAAAAAAAAAAAAAAAAAAAAAAAGCCCCTTCGCTACACAGGGGTAGGGGGTGTTGGGAAATTGCCATAATGAATTCCTGAGCCAACCACCTATTACTTCCGCTGCCTGGCTTTGCCTATTTGTTTTTTGGAGAAAGGAGAAATTGAGTTCTGCTGAAGGTGGCTTAATATAGTTCAATAAGTATCAAATATAATTATGTGGATTCATCACGGGTTAATAAAACAACTCTTTGATTTAGCATACGCATGTGGAGTTACTTTCACACGGGCGTGTAAATATGTCAAGATGTTTATGGATGCTCGTTCGCACGCGAGGGGAACTGGTGTGTGTACGTCTTTATTAAATGTCCGCCGACATAAACGTGTAATTCAGAGTGCATGTGTGACATTGAATGGCACAATGGGTCTAGCTTTCGCTTGGGGCCAAAGCTGCGCGCAGCCTTTCCTCTAATAAGCCAAACGGGGGGGAAACATTTCCCGTCGCACCAGCATCCACGTGGGATTCCTCTTTGCTGATGTGAGATGCACTTATGCAAATAAAAACCAAAATTGTAGGGTATCACGTAGTCAGGCAGTCTGTTTGAAAATCATCACTCTTACTCTGAGACATTTTACAGCCCTTCTGTGATTCAACCTCTATGTGGCTCATCAGTCAATACGGAACCCTCGCATCAACCCTCACATGACACAACACGTTTCGCCCACATGTCAAATGGCACATCATGTCGACTGCCTTCAAGTTGGATTGGTGCTCACGATCTTGAGTTGGCTTGACTTTCCACGATTTTGAACGCTCATTTTAGATACCTGCCAGTTCGATTCCAGCTCCGGCCTCCCTGTGTGGAGTTTGCATGTTCTCCCCATGCCTGCGTGGGTTTTCTCCGGGTACTCTGGTTTCCTCCCACATTCCAATAACACGCATGGCAGGTTAATGGAACACTCCTTAGGTGTGAGTGTGAGCGCGTATGGTTGTTCGTCACTGTGTGCCCTGCGATTGGCTAGCAACCAGTTCAGCATGTCCGCCGCCTACTGCCCGAACACGGCAGGGATGGGTTCTAGCACCTCCCGCGACCCTTGTGAGGATAAAGCGGTTCTAAAAATGGATGAATGAATTGCTTTGTCGACACATCATGTTTTTTCCCTCTTTTGCTTTAGTATTTTTTTTTGTCCATTTCCAAGATTAAACAATCTAGGTGTAGCAGATTTTAGATGATTGAATTAGCTGTTGTAAGTGGGTTCCCAATACTCTAGTCATTGTCGGTGACTTCCTCATTGCTGCTGCTTGCCAAAATGTGATTTCCCGACGCCTTTTACTATGTCAGAGGTCTGCGCTCTACTTCATTTGAACAGCAAAACGGCACCGTGTTTTTTTTTTTTTTTTTTTTTTTAAGTACACGGGACAACTGACCTCTTGATGGCCTTGTAGCAAATGATGATGGCTGAGAGAAGGAAGAGGGCCGAGGCACAGCCCACTATTCCCAGCACTATAAAGTCCATGTCTGTCCACCAGGGTCTCACCAAGGGCACCATTGGTTCTGCTGCTGGAGAGAGGAAAAGCCGAAACACTTGAAGAAGACACTTGGCTCCACTCCAATTCTTCTGTTTAACAGTCAATGATTGATATCCATGTGCATGGTACCATAAATCATTTAGGTTCCTTGACAACAGCACTCTTACACCGCACATTAGTTGTGTCCAGGAAGACTCACTCACTTGTATGCATCAGCAACTTAGAGCATGTTATGCCTCTATCTATCTATTTATCCATCCATCTACACTGATGCTCATTAATATGCATAAAGGGCATGTTCTACAGTCGGTCACTCCAAATTGGAAAAACTCCCTTCAGTCAAGGTTACATTTCTCCAGTCAGCATTGTTGTAGGTAATGCTCCTGCTTAACTCATTCCATTGCTTAACCCATTCCATTTGGGGAGGGGGGGGGGACTGAATTTTATGTAACTGTGAATTTTGATTGCCTTCTAAAGATTACACTTTGGAGAAAAACTTCAGGCCTTAGATGAAAGAATAGAATGATAATTACGAGGATTAAAGTCAGCCTCCACCACATGAATAATTCAAAGAGTCTACACCCATTTTTAAACAGTCTTGTAAAGGAGCTAAAATGTACTAAATGGGCCTGCTTGCATTTTCTCACAACACCGAGCAGCGTATCAAGGCTTTAGGGCATTAAGGTATGTTACATGACACCAGATTAGTAAAAATTATTTTTTTAAAAAGTTTGGGGAGCTTTTTCAATGTCTTATGCAATAGATTTGTGGTTGTACAGATAACACAATGGATTTGTAAAAATGAGAGAATATGTTGTAAGATGCATCTAAGCCATTAGTCAGCAATGTTATTTTAATTTTTTTACTGTGATGTAACTTTGAACAACAATGGGTACTCGGAGAGGTGGCAAAATGCATACAAAGTAGAATTAGAAATATGGCTGCAGCCCTATTTCAAAATTCATGGGCCTATTGTCATCCCACATCAGCAAAGTGTGTCAGATCAAGTTTTACAGATCTGAGAACTGCTGATCTGTATTAGAAACCTCAAGTTTCTTTTGAGGTTTCTAATGACGGTTGTCATATAAATCAACTGCCAAAAACAACATAATTTAAAAGAACTGAGCATTCACCCCACCCCCCACACCCCCACTTGAGCTTTCAGTCAGATGCTCCTGGCGGTGTTTGTTGCTGTGACCTTGACTACAATCACAAAGGGGGACTATGACTCCTCATTCAAAGGGAGCCCACTGGTGTGTCGGGAGGGGGAAAAAAAACAAACGGTGAGCCAAAAGGAAAATCATTGGAGCAGATTGATGAAAACCTTACCGGTGCTGTCTGCTGATGACAAAGTACTCATCCCCACCTCTTGTAAAGGACTCAGGGTGAGTGATTCTAAAGAGTCGTGGTAATAGCTCACAATGGCTAGATCATCAGCAACGCCTGTCGCCCATATTTCAATGCGCTGTTCATTAACAGGGCATGAGACCACGTACAAATCAGATCTACTTTCAGCAGGCTGGCAGGTGAAATATGTTGGCCGATCAGTGGATTTCAGACCAAAAAGAAATCTGCCGGAATCGGCGCCGAACACAGCACACACTTATCGCCGCCAGCTCAACTTCAAAACAAAAAGTGTGCTGCTTCATTAGCCTCCTCTCTTGATCGGATTATGGCTAATTTAATTAAGTCGTCTGTGTTTTAATCACTGTTGGGTCCTCCAGGGGAAACCCTCGCAATGAGCCAGTGAGTTTGGCGGCCCAACAGGCTTTGGATCTCACGGGCAGCTGGGTACTCCCCTGGGTCAGGCCCAGCATAAATTAGCTGTGCTGTCAACATCCTGCTGGCTCCATCACATGCACAAGCGTACACATGCAAAAATTCGAGGGGACGGATGATGCATTTCTGCACGAAAGGAGCCACGTCGCATGGAAAGCTAGGAGAGAGTCAGATGCGGCAAAAGTACCGTTACTCAGAATCTATACTTAGGCAGAGGTGAAGATACTCGTGGAAAGAAAATACAGATTCAAGTACATTGCCACAGTAAAAATGCAATAATTTAGACTCTGAGATGCACTTAAGTACAAAAGAAATAAGGATTTTTCTTTTTACAGTCAAACAACGGACTTTACTTATTTTTAAATACCGCTCTAGCTAGCGTTGGCTAATAGGCGTTTAGGTTTTCCAAACATAGTTTTGCGAACTGCATCAATTAACAAAAAAAAGTTGCAGAGTTATTGAATGTTAAAAATTGAACAAATACACTTTGTGTCTTTTCAAATTAAAAGGAGAAATTTTGAATGGTTGTTTTAAGCTAGCTCAAGATACAACATATTTCCCATAAATCTCTTTGGAGCTGACATCAGTTTTCTTCAATAAATTTATACATGGATTAGTATTCTGCATCTCTGAATTGTTGTGTTGTTTTTATCCCCAACTTTTAGGTCCCTAAAATTTCAGTCGGTTAGCCTTGGGACTGAAAACTAGCATTTATGCTAAATCCAGCGCATTTACACTGTTTAGTTTTGTGTTGATTAACGTGCATTGTCCCATAAAAACAATAAAATTAAAAAAATCTAAAGATCAACCATAGTTGACATTAACTCTCTATTTACCTGTGTTGTGAAAGCGCTATATAAATTAGCATGTTTTGTATTTCTTTTCCAAAAAGTAACAGGCCCATTTTGACTACATATGGAGTAGAACGTTATAGATATCTGTGTTCAAATTTCAGTAAGGTGACATAGTATTTGTACTTGCCGCCATTGGAACGAGAGCACAGCTGAGTGAGACTGATGCAGGAGTTCTTACCTATGGTGCCCAATAGCCGTGGGGGAGGCGGGGGAGGTGGCGGTGGGGGAAGTGGAGGGTATCTTCTACAGTGGCACGCCAGCTGGCACTGTTGGCTAACTTTCTCTGCCACGGTCTGCGAGCATGGCCTCTGGAGTTCTCCCTTTGTTTGAAACGAGGAAGACAATGGGGGGGGGGAGACTGAAATGCTTTTCTCACAACACGCACGTGCTTAATTGTACTCAGCACTCTCCCGCTGCTGTTGTGACTGGCTCACGCGGAATAGTAGCACATCTCCAGCTGCAATCCCTGTAAGAAGCCACCCACCCACCAACAGAGTGGGCAGCAGGCCGCCCCGAGGAGTGCGAGTGGGTGGACTTGCAAACTCAAGCAGATCACATTACACGTGAACCCTGCTAACAGTGCGTGAGCAACAGCTCACCGTGTATCTGTAGGCAGCAGCGGGGGGAGCACAGGTTACACGACTCAGCACTAGCATATGCCTGCTGCACACGTCCCGCTGAGATTGGCGGCGAATAGTCTCGGGGAAAAACACTCCATGTTCCCACTGGTGATATTTGTGTGCCATGAGCTGTGTCACCACCAACCTGACAAACATTAACTACTCTGTGTGGCCACAACATTAGGGATACCTGCACAATACACAGTGCTGATGTCCAATTCAAGTTTAGGTTTGTCTGCCTTTACAAAGCGAATGATTAGTTATGATTTCAGTTTTTTGTTTAATTTAACAGTATGTACATGGTAGTGTTGTTGCGTTGTAGTGGAGTACAGCTGCAATTGATTGAGTGTGTGAATGCGGTCCCATTATTTTGGCTACTTCATTGAGCAACATGGCGCAGCCTTTATATTTATAATGTGTGTAGAAGAATTGCATTGTGTGATACAAGGGGGTGTTTCTTTAATTTAGCTCTTAAAGAGGCAATGCAGGAGCGTAATTCTCTCAGGTCACATTTCACATGAAATAAACAAGATGCCTATAATCATGAGGTAGTTATAGTGGCCAAAAACTGCTCTGAATCATACTAAGTGATATGCTAAATAATTTGGCCACCTAAATTTCCTATAAGAAAGGAAGATGGTCTATGTATGCAAATACAGTATATTGTACAATATGTATTATCTATCATTGTGGCATGCGATGTCAAACTGCACCGGATGACACTGAGGAACGTTCTTAATGTTTTTTGGGGGGGTCATATGCGACTAAAAATATTAAAAACACAGTGAGTATGATTCTACAGTCACACACCTTCAGACAACCTATCATGCAAGTAAATGACCCAAACAATGGAAACAACTCTCGGTAACATTCAAACTAATTACATGAACAAAACATTACCACATATTTCTCTGACTGTGTGCATTGTGATAACACAGAATTGACAGATGTGCAAGTGTGTCTGATTGAGCGTCCTCGGTGTGGTGTACAACAAAAAATAAGAGGAAGAACAAAGTGTTGCATGTTACCTGACATGTGAGTAAGAGCAGGGAGAGAAGGCAGTGAGCGAAGAGGAGAGGCCAACAACTTAAAGTGAATGGCATGAGATCTTGGAGCGGCATTCCCATTGGCGCTCTTCTCGGCGATCCGAACGGATGCAGCATCCATACAGCACGGGCGTCAAGTGTTCGGGACAGTACCTTCCTCCTCCTCCTCCACCGGGCGGGATCCTAGTCCAAATCGGCGGCGATGCAATAGTACCGGTGTCGACAGCGTAGGACGGGGCGAGCCGGTGGCACGAGGAGCAGTGAATCACCCAAATAGATCCACATCTCTAAAGTTGCTCCCTCCCTCGCTTTGAAATCTGGTTTATGTTGTTGTTGATGTTTTTAGGGGGGGTTTTGGGGCGGGAGGGGTCTGCGCGATGCCTTACATGATCCCTTCCTCGGCTGCCAGCAGCAGTGCAAATGGGCCACTCGAGCCGTGGAAGTTGAAGGCGAGAGGAGAGAGAGCGAGTGAGCGAGAGAGAGAGAAACGGGGGGCGGGGGGGGGGGTGCAGCAGGATTCCTTGGAACTTATCTGTAGTGCGTGTAGGGTGAGTCCGCAGGGCAGAACCGAGGGTTCGACTGATGCAGCCCCCTTCCTCCTCCTCCTCCTCCTCCTCCTCCTTTGTGTGCCAAAAATAAAGGGTTTGGACACTTGGGAGCATTAGCCCATCCTGACTGTGTGTGCGCGCGTGTGTGTGTGTATATGGGGTGGGGCAGGGGGGGGGCGGTCTGAGATCTCCTCTGCCAAAAGTCATCAACCAATCAACAAATGACCCTGTGCACAGTGTGTGGAGTCCATCAGGTTGACAAAAGCCAATTAAAGTCAAGTGGAGAGAGAGAGAGAGAGAGACAGAGAGAGAGAGACACAGAGAGAGACAGACACACACACACACACACACGCCTACTGCCTGAATGCCTTGTTGCCTTGTGCTGCGTGCGCCTGCTTTGAACACTCCAATGTCCCGAAGCATGGTGGGATAAACAGCACTGATGTAACCTCGCATTCAGCTGCAAGCCAGTTATAAGATATTCATAAGATTTTTTTTTTAAACGCATACATGTATGCACACACGCACGCACTGTTTTTTTTTGGAGGGGTGGGGGCAGAGGTGATGCCAGCGCATGCTGGGTCAAAATGCAGTGGGTGTTCTTACTTTACCGGGCCATAGCCAGGCTGCCACATGATTATATGCGGCTCGCTCTGACGCAGATAATGGGCTCTATTTTCATAGATTGCGCGTGTGTGCTCGGGCATAAAAATTGGAGCATCTTGATTTTTGTGATGCTGCAAGCCTCGTTTCGCGTGTTTGGGAATTTGCCAGGCTGCGCCGGGACTTGCTGGGCGTTCTGGACAATGAGGGCGTTTTCATTTGGCATCATCACCTGTGGAGGTCTGCTTATAGTTCCTTATAAATGTACTTTGTATTTTGCATGGACTCCAGCAAGTCTATTTCTGTTTTTGCAATGTCAAAAACGATGCTCCTCTCTTGCCATGATTTTAAAGGGCATGAGAGGTGACCTTTTCATTCACCAAGAAGCCAGTTGGCTGTGTTCATACCCACAATGGCGCAAACACCCGTTTCTAACTGCGCGTGTCTGCGAAAATAGTCAAAAATGGAAACTCCACCAATGCGCACAATTAGACCGCATTTGCGCTAGACTTGCGCAGAGCATAAAACTAGAGAACTAAAGCGTCTACTTCATGGTTTTGCCCAAATCTATAGAAAAATCTGTAATTGTTTTGACTTTCAATAACATTTTTATATTGCAAACACTTTTTTTGTTAACCAAACTCCTTTTAGAATAAATCGAGCAGTAAGCAGTAAAACTTGTCAAGATGATTCAGAGGTACAGATTACAACCGGCAATGTGGGAGTGCTCACTAGAAATAACGTCAACCAGCCAAATTCCATTGCGATATAAACGTAAATTGGAATGAAAATAAAGAAAATGTATTTATCAATCATGAATGCTACATTTTCCGATACTTTTTCCATAGTCGCAGTCATTTGCTTGTTGCGCAACAACGCCTGCCGGTGTTTTGCTCATGAAATGATGCTACTGCCCACAGTCATGTAGCGTACGTGACATTCACAGTTAACTGGCAGTGAGAATCAAACCTTGGTGTTCATTGTCGTGCTGCCACTGACACACTCACATTTTTTTCCTGTGGTCATTATGTCACCACCTACTTGATGAAAAAGTGTTAACACTTTGGCTTGGCGCGGCCATTCACAGGGCACATAAAAAAAAAAAAAGGAAACGGCTTTAAGGAAATTGAGGTTGGCTTATTCTCTGCTCGTGTCACTTTTAATAAAGCCAGTTGATAATTGAGAAAGCAAAGTGCGGGCCAGCACTAGCCCCCTCGCAGAGAGCCTCAGCACGTACAAGTGAATTATTCTGTATTTTTAAAACGTGCATGGCTTTATTTGTGTAACGTCACCTATGTGCACTTCACGCGTAACTTTTGCTTGAGGAGGTCAATGTGACACTTGCTACACAAACAAGATGAGGCCTGATAATCAATAATTATCCAACTCTGCAGTGTTTTTAGAGAAGGCCAGTGTGCATCGCCTCTGTGTAAAAGTGCTTCATGATGCTGCAGGGATGCACCTGACCTCTAACGTGGAAAACACCGATTTGCTGTCCCACTGTATATGAAACCGAGCAAGACGTTGAGCTTTTTTTTTTAACTGACTTTATGTCGGACTCGGGTAAAGTGTCAACCCAGTGGTTCTGCTCGTCCATTCTCTCCTTCAGTCTGTCCCGTTACTGTATTGATTGATTAAAGCACTCCAGCCCCAGCTCCCTCATGTTTCCTTCCTTCTTCTAATCTTACAAACAGCCTCAGCCTATACATCACTGCCCCTTTTCCAAGTCACACGAGGAAAGGTCCTTATAAAATTGCTTTTTTTTAATGCATCGTTGCCAAGTTGTTGCATTTGGGCACACACGCCAGTGCCAAGATCATTTGAAACTTGGCCAATGGTGATCAATGTCAACATGGAAGTTGAGCGCCATCTTGTGCTCGAAAGTGCACACGACATGCCTAAAATCCAGCAAGGCCACCCGAATCATCACCGTTCAGCGTCCATGAACACATAATATGGCAATTGGTCTGTTTTGACGGTTTTCAAGAATATCCTCATCATAATTGTTGATGTCAATTTACGTGCTACGAATCCGAGATTCTAAAAGCATCCATCGTCAGAGAAAGTGAATAATGTATTTTCCACGTTTGACACCACTTATGGTTAAAAACTACGATCAAAAATTTCTCGCTTCCCTTTCCCCACTCAGACTTGTGAAATGTTTTATTTTCCTCTGTCTTATATATTATTCTCTCCGTGATGTGAGCCCAATCAAGCGTCCTCGCTAATAATAATAATAATAATATGGCCAATCCCCCCATTGCCTCCATTTATTCTTGATTCAACACACACTGGTAAATCGTGTGTACAGTGTACACAAACTGTAGCACTTGTACACAAGAATGGCATTTTAAAATATTTTTATTTTGTGTATTGTTACATTTCGGCATGAAAGAAAGGCAGGAAAGGATTTTTATTTTGATGTCAAACCATTATCCATTGTTGCCGATTGCAGTAGATTCACATTTTCCAGGAAAGTGTCCATCGTTTCGGTCTTTCCAGCCTAGCACTGATATGTCCGTTTGTTTTTAATGGAATGTCACAAAACGAGAAACGTTTTATAAAAGCTTTTCGCTCTTATCAATGTTACGGCCAAACTTCCATTAGTAGGCTGAATGCCTCGGCCAACTTTTCTTTTTGTACACATCTTTATCTGGGTTGCGTCTTATGCTGCAAAAACACTTGATTTGCTCCCAGGGGATCAATGAAGTGCTATTTTTAAGCAATGACGATCTAGTGACAAAGAAAAGTGGCTCACGTCATTGGATGCTGCAAGATGGAAGATATGCTCAGGCCGCTTCATGTCCGTGCGTGATAAACAAGCTCGAACTTTTTGCATTTGGGCTTTGTACTTTAAATGTATCGTGTATTATGCTCTTGATGAATTTGTGTTTTATTTCAAATGGTAATGTTGACCATTTTACAGTAGTGAAGGTCAGGGTTGTTTTTTTTAGGGTCTTTCAGATTTTCCATAAATTATTTAATGCAAGGTAAATGAAATTTAGGGTAAAGGCTACTAATGAAAAGTTCAAATAGAATACTTAGCTGCAATGTCACTTAAGGGAAATGTAGCCACGGTATTTACGATTAAATGTCTCCCAAACTGACTGGTTAGCACATCTGGATCACGGTACAGACTAAGTTGTGGGTTCGAATCCGGGCTTTGGCCTCCCTGTATGGAATTTGCATGTTTTCTGTGTGTGTGTGTGTTTTTTTTCTGGGTGATCCAGTGTTCTTCTATATTCCAAAAAACATGCATAGGACACTCTAATTTGTCCGTAAGTGTGATTGTGAGTGTGAATTGTTGTTCGTCAAGATATGCCCTGCAACCAGGTTAGGGTGTACCCCGCCTACTGCCCGAAGACCGCTATGACAGGCTCCAGCATGCCCGCGACCCTCCTGAGGGTAAGCGGTGTGAATAATGAATGTATGGCTAGCTTTACTGCATTTTTGGAATTATAGTGGTCACGTGTTCTCATGCACAGCCAATTTCGATTTTTAAATGCCACTCCACTTCCTCTATCTTATTCTCCTGCACTTCAAACACTTTGTGTGGGGGGAAAAAAGGCCCATTGCTTCCATTGTTAATTGCTCCTTTTCAGCTCAACACAGAAGTGAAGGCACGAAGAAGAAAAAGAAGATGAGTGGAGGACAATGGGGTCCCATTGCTTCGCTCACACAAAGCAGAATGCGCTGGCTGAAAAGGTATAGACCAGCCGGAGCACATGTATTGACCTGGTGGGACTTTCCTCACACTCACCCAAATGTGAAACAAAGAGACAATAAATCAAACTGTCAGCAGATAAAGCATGGACACATTGAAGAACCAGAAAAGGAAGAAATTGTGGAATTGCTTCCAACTTTTTACTTTCCTGTTAAGACTGTCTGCGAGATTTTTGCACGTCTTTGATTCATTTTGTCCATTTTTTTTCACTCTTCAGAGACTCTGTTCCTCTGCACTTCTATTAATACACCGTTCCCATACTGAACAAACGCAACACTCGGTAGGCCGACACCTATGCGATCCAACGCCAGAGTTGTTTTAGTGATACTGTCAGAAATGTAGCAGTTTAACAATATACAAACTTTGGATAGAACTGTGTTGCATCATACTGAAACACGATTCCAATAATTTGACCATTAAACAAAATCATACACTGTAGGTGCGATTCAACTGTTGTTTCAAAACAAATTTACAAACATAACTGCCCAGCAGCAGAGACACGGCACAAGATGATCAGATGCACATTCTCACTAACTGTAAGCGTATTGATAGGATGTAACATGCTCGCATTGCATTACGCGCATATGCTTTTAATAACATGATATCTTTCCTTTGGTAGTGTTTGACGAAACTGTGGTAGCACAGGAGAAGATATATCACAAATACAAGGGAATTTCTTCAGCTTCCAACTTTGCATGGGGGTCAACGTAGAAAGCAATGGAGCATTTCAACCGCTGGAAAATGTATGTTTTTTTTTAAATTTTAATTTTATGTTTTAAACGGTGTCATTTGATACTCCGTACACTGACCGCCCTCTGATATGAATTCAGTATTTAATGACATTTTGCCTAATGTGTACTTAGAGGGCGGGATGGGGGGTGTGCAGCTCGGATATTATGATGACACAGGTAGGACATTTGTGGTCAGTTGCTTTGGGGATTTTAATCCTTGATGGCCCAAACCGGAATTCATTTTGAATTTCAGACTGTACACTCAAACCCGAGGTGTCCCACACAAAATCTCTGTCCTCGGTGCTCCACATCAATGAGGAGGGGGATGAAGGCCAATTAGCATTTCACAAGTGGACCTTTCCTCCTCCTCCTCCGCCGCCACCTTCCCCGCAGAGAACCACGCAGTCCTCCGCTCCTCCAGTCCTGCATGGGCCCTTTTTGTGGCCGTTGGCAGGGTGACAGTGTTCGAGTGTGCAAACTTGTGCTATTGTCCGCCGGCCAGGGGGAGCCATGGAGACCCCCAATAATATGACACAGGAAAATGTTTGCTGATGGCAATTCTATGGGCTTTGTCCCACTCTTTCTCCTTCATGACGACTCGATTTAAGTCTCTAAATGTTTGACTACAAATGCAGGAGTGCTATCCAGCTCCCCTTGCCTTTGTCCCGCCGGGTTTGAATGAGTAATTCAGCCTTTGTGCGGCTCGATTGAGGGGGCAAACAGAAAGACAAGATTCTTGAGCGCTCAAGCCCCTTTCCATGGTTATTCACTCTTTAGATCACCCCCCCCCTTCCTCCACCTCCACTTCCCGCCGCAACTTAGAGACTTAAATGCAACTTTATTTAAATATATACGTTATGCACAATTTATCTGGTTAAATACTGCATATTGTATTGAGGGGGTGAGGAGGGGTTGCACTTATCAGAGAGACAACGTAAAGGTAAACAGCGCATCGCTGCTAAAGTGACGATTCTTTTTTTAACCTCTACGTCACCATGACAACAATGTGCGATGGAAAAGAATTGGATAGCAGGGCGCTCGCAGGCTGATTGTGGTCCATTGTAAGGGGCCTGAGGTCGCTGATTGGTTCAAGGGAAGCACCATAACTACAAGCAGTTTATATTCATTCAGCTTGGTCAAGTACCCCCCAAATGCAGGCTGGAGGCTGCAGGACAGAGCCGCATCCACAAAGCAGAGGTGAGCATGACTACTATGAACTGTTCAATGCTAGAAGGTGTCGTCTCTTTGCTTGTGTGAAGCGCATTGAGTTGCCTTGTGTTTGATAAATAAAGCTGCCCCGCCTTTCCTATTATGGCATGTATCTGAGAATTCAAGTATACAACAGTGGTTCTCCCCATGCATTTGTAGGTTTTCTACAGGTACTACGCGTGCTGGTTTTCCAGAGGGCCGTTTAAATATTTTTTTTAAAATCATGCTGTAGCCGTATAATCATCTCATCATATACAATAAATTAATGGATGAAATTAAAAGTCACTGAAAATTGTTCAACGACTGTTCATTTTTTCAGTATGGGGGGTGTTAGCAAAAATGCTTGCAATATTAATCAGTACCAGGCAACTCTAGACCAAGTCTGAAAAGACGTTTAAAAACGTCTTTGGGAGTGAATGAGTTGAGACTAAAGTTAAGATTATTTGCAATTGTGGTACATATTTTAGCAATAAACATGATCTGCGTAAACAGGCCACATAAAATGATGTGGCGGGCCAAATCTGGCCACCAGCCCTTGTGTTTGATACCAGCGCTCTAAATTGCCCATAGTTGTGAATTTTTGGGATTGGATTGGATACAACTTTATTGTCAAATGTACTGTATTCACAGATGAAATGTGCCCTTTGATTGATTGTGTTTACACACGTTCCTTTTCTACCCACAGATTTTTCAAGATGGACTACCATTTTTAACATAGACTGATTCCACAACAAATGTTTACAAATACAAAAGCGTTAGATGAAATGGCAAATGCAGACAGCGAAGTGAGAACGTTGCTGAATTTCGTAAACCTGGCGTCCAGCGACATCAAGGCGGCCTTGGATAAGTCGGCCCCGTGCAGACGCTCGGTGGACCACAGGAAGTACCTGCAGAAACAGCTCAAGCGCTTCTCTCAGAAATACTCCCGAGTGCCAAGATGTCACCCGCTCAGGTCTGCTCAGTGTGCCAAGCCCGTTGCGGATCTGCATGTTCCACAAGGGCCGGAAAAGGGTGGCGGCAGCGTTGGCTGCGTGCAAACAAGCGCAGACAAAGTGGGGGGCTCTGTGGAGCAGGTGCCCATGAGGAAACGCCAGCTCCCGGCCTCTTTTTGGGAGGAACCCAAGATGAGCAAAACGGAGCACTCCCACTCAGGACTGAGAAAGAATCACAGCGCGTTGTCGGAGACACGAGAACACAGGAAGGGAGGTCAAGATGAGGATGCCAAGGTCAAGGAGGCGCTGAGATTGGAGCGGAACTCTCACCACGGCTTGAGCGTGTGCGCCTGCTGCCCTTTCCAGTTCCAACAGCAGCACCAGCAGCCGATTCTGCACGGTCACGTGGTGGTGCCCCATCCAGCTCTCGGACTGTGGTGCAAGGCCGACCCCGAGCGACTAGAACAGCCGCGTGGACAGAAGATTCATACTCACGTGGTGGTCAAACCCATACCCACCAAGCCCTCCATCCCGTCCCCTATTTTCAGCGTGTTTGGCTTCATTTAAAACGCAAACAAGACTAATTATCTTCATCTCAGCAATCAATGATGAGACTCTTCCTCAAGCACTTAATGGAATACTTGGGTTTATTTTTGTTCACTCCTAGAGGACTAAAAGGCACTTCTTCATTCTCTCTTTCTCAGATCCCAGACAGTAAGTTGACAGGTTTCTATTTTTAGAACTTTTTAAAGACATCTAAAAAAAAAATAAAAAAATTCAAGGTCGCTTTCATTTTATGAGAATAGATATAAATATAAGGAGTAAAATTGATTTTCTTAGTGATAGAGCCGCTTTCTTTTTTTTTAAACTGTTCCCACAAGTAGTCCCGTGGGCTTAAGTGCATTTTTATCCTTCACTGAGGGTTCCTGTGAAATTAAAATAATAATAATAAATCAGAAAGGAGAGAAAGTCACATCACAGAGTTTATAAATAGACATATCGTACAGATGAGATATATTAGGTTTAAAAATTGTTTTTTAAAAAGACAGACAAATATAAATGTACTTAATAGCTGAGATGCCAAACGAGGTCATCTTAACATCATCAGTCTATCACGGTAAGGTATGTGATCAGTCTTGCAGGTAGAGGTAAACTTGAGAGGGATCGCAGTCTCTGGGGGCCCACTCGGCTGCGAACACTCAGTCTGCAAAGATGACGCAGTGGACGAGGTGACACTGTCGAAAGAAAAATGACTATAAATAATAATGATTAGTAATTAAAATGAATCTGGGCTCTGGTCTTCCTGTATGGGGGTTGCCTGATTTCCCCATGTTTGCTTTGGTTTTATCTAAGTACTCTGACTTCCTCCCAGATTCCAAAAACATGTTTCATTTCTTAAATGAAAACACTAAATTGTCCATTTGTTCAAGAGTGAATGTTTTTTTTTAATTGTCTAACCCAACACATGTCTAAGTGACCGGTTAGCATAAATGCAGTTCGTTGAATTCAAGTTGTGGAGTAACAGCTCTACCTGCTGCATTTGGATGGTCACTGCAACACTTGTCCAAAGCTCGGGGTTGAAAAAGCACCACGCTGTCCATACTGTGCCCACGATAATATCACATCAGTATTACAATAACTGCAATATAACAAATTGACTGTACATAAATTGAAGAAGGAGAAATTTGAAAATCAAGCACTATTCCATTGAATTTTGTGAAATATTAACCTTCTATTAATTAGTGAGAGAAAACAAGAATAATACAGTATTTTATTTAAAAAAACAACAACAACAACAACAACAAGCAATACAGTCATCACTGTGAGTTGTATACATTACATGTTTTAGGGGACTTGAACTGATTTTACCGTGTCACAGTATCAATATTTTGTTCTCAACGTGCCTGATGCAAATGGTCTTTAATTTTGAATGTGAGTGTATGTATGTAGCCACACCTTTATGCCTCGTCTGAATTCATCTGGGGGGGGGGGGGGGGGTTGTTTGTTTGTTTTTTACTCAACACAGGCCCCCTTCATAAAGTCTTCTGGAAATCACGCTTCGTTTATGTGTAATCTTGCCGCCAAGCTAATAACAGTCAAACAACTTTTCATTTGACAATGTGTTTGTGATTGTTTGTGTTGAGGTGCATTAAATCCATAAGTCAGCCATGAAAGGCAAATCATTTTGGGAGCATAGTAGATGATGTCCATGTACATTTTGGGTTCTTTTGACAGTATTAGCAATGTATTTATAATGATTTTGAATGGACAAATCATGTCCAGTCCCTCCAGTGACTTCTACCAAAACATGGAGGATGGGAATGGGGGGGGGGGGGCATATTGCTCATTTTCAGGGTGCGGTTTTAAAGTTTCTTTTGGATTTCTCCCAAACAAATGGATGTGATTGAAAATGCAAGCTAATGTGATTTTTAGCTAAAAAAAAGCAAAACATAAATTGAGCTTGTTAGTGAAAAATGTACGCTATCGGCCAGATGATCCCTTTAATATTGTGATCGGTGAGTGTAAGCATGGGTCCTCTATGTGAGGGTGTGCGTCTTACATGACTTTCTCTTGACAGCAGCCCATTCGCAGCGGCTCTCTAAGAGTTGAGTGAGTTTGCCGCACAGCTGAACATGAGCGACGTGCTCCAGCAGCAAGTCGATGATGGGTCCAGCCCATTGGCTCACTGGTGGTGTCGAAATCCATTGACAGAACTAAATGAGAGGAACCCAGAAGAACAAAAAGAGAAGTTGTATCAACTACAGGGGTGGGACGTAACAAAGTAAATATAGGCTAACTTTTTACTGAAGTAGCTTTTTCAGGTATCTCTCGCTGAGGATTTATTTTTCTGATTCCATTTTTACTTTTACTCCCTACATGTGAACACAGATGTCTGCACTTTCTACTGTTTACTGCAGGCTTCCAACTTTCTTTTTTGATGATATAACTTTAAACAAACCAGTATGTACCGAATGTAAAGCAGGAGTGTGCAAACTTTTTTGTTTGAGGGCCACATACAGAAAACTGGAAGGATGAAAGGACCACTTCAAAATTCTTAAACGTTTTGAAACACGCTAAAGTCGGTCAGGAAAACCATTTTATATTGTGTAGCCAATTTGATCAACTTTCTGTTAAAGGTGTTATAGCAAAATATTTGAGGATTTTATCAGGCTGTTTTGGGGTGGCCAGCAGCCCTCTATTTCCCAAATAGATCCATCTCTGCACTTGCCTGCAGCTGAATCCCATTTCCACATTCAGAACTCCAAAAAAAGAACAAACCAGGAAGGTGACCGTTTTTCAGTTACTTGAGGATCATTGATGTGATGATGTGTACATCAATCAGCCAAAGAGCACAAAGTGGAAGAAATTATTTTTGCCTCGAAAACTGAATCACCTTTATTCACTAGTGTTTTGAAGATAAATTGTGTTATTGCTTTAATCATAAATGCTTCATTTTTATCTTCGAAGAGAGGCAAAAGATGTACAGAACTCTCTCCCTTCTCACTCTGCCCACCTTCACCATTTTTAAATAGCCTTGTGGCCCAGATCAAATGTCATTTTTAGTTTTTTTTTCTTTTTTTTCATGTCTTCTGAAAAATGGATGGATGGCCTCAAACGGCCCCCGGACCATAGCTTGGACACCCCTGATGTAAAGCGAGAGATATCAACCGTGGTTGTGAGCTTGATTTCGTGATTGAGCTTTTGGAGGCTTGTGAGCTGGAAAAAAAAAAAACAAGGACAGGAGCGACTCTGCAGAAAGGAGAAAAAAAACAGGAAACAGGAACATTGAGGAGAGAAGCAAGATATTCCCCATGGCTCTTTTTTAAAGAGAATTGTTCGATGTTGTCGGCTCCAAGAATAATTTGTTGGTAATGCCTTGTGTCTTGTGCTGGCCTCAAAAGCACAAGTGTCTGGCATTCAAAAATTCTGATGAATCTGAAAAAATACACAGCTAATGTCTATTTTTTCAATTGGCTTTGCTAGCTAATGCAGCAGTTTGTTTGTTTGGTTGTTTTTTAGTTTTTCAGTTTAGAATATTAATACGCTGTTAGCTACGAAATGAATGAGACTATGATGGATGTCAATTGTATTTGTACTTAATTACAGAGTGCGAGGACTTTGGCTACCTCTGACTTAAGACCTCTGACAAATATCGGTGCTTCATTGTGGTACCTGTGTTGCTTCATGTGCTGGTCCGTTACAGTTTAAGGGAGGAATGGTGCCAATATTTCTCATGTGCGATTGTTCTGGATGAGGACCTCCGCCATATGGGCAGGAGAAGCAGGAAAGGGCATCACAGCCGTTATCCAGAAGACACTTCAGTAGAGGCAGATTATCCACGCAGAGCGCAACAACCGCAGGGAACGTCGTGGCCCAAGATGTGATTTTGGCATTGACGTCAGCTCCTCTCTGCAATAGCAGTGACACTATGTCTGTGCTGCCCCTCTGCACGGCCAGCAGCAGAGGACTGACGGGGTCCAGGCCCGTGTTGGCGCCGGCGTTCAAGAGGACCTTGGCTGTCTCGGCGCAGCCGTTGGCGACGGCGAAGCAGAGGGCCGTCGCGCGTCCGTCGGCATAGCGTGCCGAGAGAGCGGGGGCCAGCGTGACGTTGACGTGCGCGCCTGCCTTGAGTAGCGCAGCTGCCACTTGCGGCCTGTCGTGCTCGGCCGCCAGGTGCAGAGGGCTAATGGCGCTGTGCCGAAGCCTGGTACGACTTGTCACAGGGACAAGCAGAGATACCACCCTGAATACAAAGGCACAGTGTAAACTGACACGCTTTTGGTCAATGTTTTTTTTTTTAAACTAAGCATCACCACAAATATACTTGGTTCCCCATCCTACTGTAATGACCAGAGAAATAAACTCACTCTTGGTGTCCATGTTGAGCTGCAACATGCAGTGGGAGTAAACCTGTGGTCGCCATCTTATTTGCATCTGCATTTTTGGACAACAACACTGTCACAATTTCCTTGTGGCCATTTTTACTGGCTTCATGCAGTGCCGTGACACCGTCACAAGTCTGCATGTTCACATCGGCACCTAATGACCCAAAACCCAAAAAAAAGCCATTGCATTTTGTCATATCTATCAATAATCAGCAGTACACATATATGACTAATAGTTACCTTTTCCAATGAGGTATTTCAGTGCTTCCAAGCGTCCCATTTGAGCTGCAACAATGAGCGGTGTGATGCTGTACGTGTTGGAGGGGTTGATAGTGGCCCCGGCTCCAACGAGAATGTCACATGTTGCAATGTTGTTCCTGGACACGGCCTCGTGAAGGGCAGTCCATCCCTGAGCACACCGCTGGTTAACGGAGGCGCCGAAAGAGAGGATGAGGCTCACCATGTCCATGTTGTCCAACCTGCAGGCTGCAGAGGAACGGTTATGGTAAAACTGATATTATTGTGTATTGTCAACCGCTCCATGTGACTGAATAAAACCCAAAATATCTCTCAGAGGATGCAAAACAGCAGATTTTTATTATTTTTTAATCAGACTGCATCTAATGTTGTGACCAGTGAGTTTATAATTGCTGTTGCCTGTTTGACAAATAACGGAACCACTTGACCTGTGTACAAAGGGGTTGCTTTGTTCTTGCTGCTGATGTCAGGATCAGCTCCGGACTCCAGAAGACACTTCACACACGACAAATGTTCAGAAGACACAGCAAGCAGCAAGCCAGTCTGTTCCTGCAAGGTGCGTTTGTCTGCAGAACCTGGATGTGCTGGAGCAGGAAACAACACGCAAAGCAGATGAGGGGCTCATTTGTGAACCAAAGGTACCCATTTGAATATATTTGTAAACGCTGATACCTTTCAATAAGGTCCTCAGGCAGTCATGCTGGCCATTGAAGGCTGCATGATGCAAAGGGATCCAGCCATCTTTGTTCTCCCTCAGCAGACTGTGAGGAGAAGATTCTGCCACCTTCTTAACAACTTCCACATCCCCCCCACGGATGGCCAGGACCACTGGATCAACATCCCTTGAATGGGGAAGAGTAAACAGCTTCAAAAAGTCGAGCATCAGAGTAATGTTAGGGTTTCAAGAGTAGGGTTTTAAACTAGTGTTTAGGTTTTCAAACCAGGGCTAGTGTTTCAAAGTAGCGTTGGGGTTAGGGTTTAAAAATAGGGTTTTGAACTAGTGTTAGTTCCTACATTTAATTTTTACTCAATCTTTATTTTTCCATTTTTGGTTCTATTTTTTAGTTATTTTTTTTTTTACCAAATAAATTTGGTTTGACCTTTAGAACAGCTTCTCATTTGAAATGTTGACCTGACTGTAGACACAACTACTATCACATCCAATTGCACTGCATAATGAATAATGAAAGGCACTTAGAATCTATAATTTTGTTTTATATTCCTACAGATTTATTTAAGATTTTTTTCGTATTTTTAAACACCGCTGCTGATATCAATAATAATGCAATAATAGAAAAATGTCAAATGAATTCATGCGCAGATCCCTGTACGAACGCAGACTCATCAAAACAACAACAACAAGAAACGTCCTTGTGGTCAGAAACCGGTACAGTCAACCGGACCATTCAACGCCACGCCATTAAAAACTCCTCGGCGAAGGTAATAAGAATGAAACAATTGATATTTTAATTTATCCAGACAGTTCATTTGGAGCGCCATTGCGTCATATTACTACGGTCATTGTTAATCGTGTCGGGCATTTTCACACAACGGCATGCGTCCATACGCACACACATACACGAGCACATAATGAACAAGAGACTCACTCGGCGTGTGACGTCACGTTGATTACCCTGCCGTCTCCTCGCAGTCTCGACGTTACCTCATTATCATCACCATTACTGTCAATCGATGACTTAGTTCGTCCGTGACGAAACTGTGCTAAATATTGGTAATAGCTGAATTTGGTCTCCATGGCTGGGCGCCGCGTGGTGACAGCTGAGTTGTCACACACACAGCCGGACGAGCGAGCACGGCCGTGGGGAGGCATAAAGGCATAGAGGCAGGGGTGCGTGGGTGGGGGGGGGGGGATCAACTGTGGTCGCTTGGATTATTTTCGGAGTTGATTCTGAGGCAGGCTTCATCCATATATGTCAGGACACTCACAAGTCCTCTGATAACATGAAGCCTGAACACAACACAAAGCAGACCTGTCTGCCTGCCTTGCCTTGCCGGTCGTTTGCCTTCATCATTTGCATGCTTTTTAATCGCCTTTGAAAAAGTAAGAACACATTCAAAACCGTACACCCAATACTTGATGACTGAGGCTTTTCAATAAAAGCAATTATGAAAATATGTATTAATTGTGGGTATTATTAGAAATGCATGAGTGACATCGGTAGTTCTCATACTGCATGCAGTCCTACTAAAATCGGTTCACCATTATAAAAACATGAAGTTGAATGTTGAAATGTCAAGAATGAAAAGTTGTTACACTTCTGTTGTAGTGTGTGAAATTTATGGCTGTTCAAGATCGTTTGAATCTTATACTTTTTCAGAAATAGTGACATTTGTGCATCCCTTTTCATAATCATAATAATTATTATTATTAAAGAGTGGGTCAAGTGAGTTTTGGACATATACGATATGTATGTCCATAGCATGGCAATTTAGTTGTTTTTGATTGTCACAAAATATTGCCAATAAACTTGATTCAGATTCAGAATTGCAATACGTAGCCATAGACAGATGTTGTCATTCAGGTACAAACAAGAGTATACAAAATGAAATTTCACAGCATTTGGCTCAGTGCAGCATTTACAAAATATAGTAATAGAAGAAAGGAATAAAATCCGAATCGCACAGAAAAAAAGCTTTTTTGCGTGATTGATTTTTTTTCACTTCTTTGTTGCCGTCTCTTTGTTAATTTGGGTGATTTCTTTTTGTAAAAGAAATAGTGATTTTGAGCACAGTAATCAGTTTTGATATAAAGTTCATGTAAGTAGAATCAAAAGAACAAACACACTGTATTTCTAGTAGACCACAACAGAAGTCACCACTTCCTTTTTGCTGGCTCTCACACAGAAGAAATATCATCTTCGTCGTGACTTTGAAAAACATGTTTGCCCCTTGTATGACCTTTTTTTCTCCTGTTATCTGGTGTAATATTTGCATTTTTTTACAGCAATCGCATGTGACCATGCATAGCTTATGGATGGCAAAAGCGCAAACTTGTATATACAATAGTACCAGTATGTGTTTAAGATGACTGAATACGAGCGGCCTTCTATGTTGCCTCCTCATCAAACATGAAATCAGCCGATCATATAATCCTGCAGATATGAGGTTTTGTGCTTTGGCCAACTTTATGGTTTGCCCAAGGACCAAAAGAGCGTTTAATCCAGCAGGTATTGCCTATTTGCACAAAGTGTGTCCATCGTTGAGCAACACATACCATTCAGTTACAATTGTAAATGAAGTGGATTCATGTTTGTTGTTTAATGAGAAATGGTAGACTTGATCACATCCAAACAATCGGTATTGATTTGTGTTTTAACTTTGTGGCTCTACATTTGGCACACAACTGTCTAAACCCTTGCGAGGATAAGCGCATTTGAAAATGGATGGATGAATAGTGTGTTGGGTTTCCATACATTGCTCACCTGTGTACTGTATTGCCTGATGCGGGAGAATGGTCGACAGCCAGCCAGTTTTTGACATCCCCGTCCAGTCTCTGATAAAGAGACTCACATCTGTTGACTGCAATCATCCCGGGAGCCCAGTCATATATCCAGTGTGTCCTGATGGTTTGCTAGTGATGTCGCGGGTGATCCAGAACGCAAGATGAAAAGAGCAAAAACTAGTGTGAAGCGTTAATAAGACAACACGATGTATCCAGAGGCCCATTTAAGGGCATTCTCTTTCGAAATCGGGCTACACTAATAAGATAGCTCTGCAATGTGCTGTGGTCGACATCAGAGAGCAGCTCAGGCGATGAGGACGGATACCATTTAAGGACATGTTGAACTGAGTTTGCCCCCATTTGCAGCTTCACGGGGAAAGCTGATGAGAGCTTATGTCTTGGTTAACTTACTTGCAATGCAAAAATAAAATATCAAATAGAAATCATATTTGATCATGTTACATACTGTACAAGATTTCAACTCACCACAGGGCCAGTGATCACTCACAGTAGCGTACACGGCTGTCTGAGCTGAAGACAATATTAAAAAGTTCCTGTGATGAATCGCTCATCATGCATATTTGGGTTTCACACTTATGTCTGCAAAAAATATGCTTCCTGTGACAAAACTGGAAGTGGTGTGTGTTTGTTGTTTGTCAAAAACTTGTCCTTCAAGCATGTCTCTTTGCGGGCCAGAGGAACTGTTAGAATGTGGAAGACCACACAATTGCTCAATCAGGATTAAATTAAGTTGTTGGTATGGTTGTGTCACAATAGTCTTCTGAGTGTGACATTTTTTTCAGCATTAAAAAATGGAATGCAATATGTTAACATGATTTGAATGCGAAATGAATGGGTGAAGCAAAGTACTATTTTCTCAGGATTTTTTTTTATCCATCCTCCCATCCATTTTCTAATCCACTTATCCTGTCATGTATGTATTTGGAATGTGGGAGGAAATCGATGTACCCAGAGAAAACCCATGCAGGCATGGGGAGAGCATGCAAACCCCACTCAGGGCCGGAGCCAGAATTGAATCCTGGAACTCTGCACTGTGAGGCCGTTGTGCTAACCCTTTAAAAAAATCCTTCAAGTACAACTGTAATTTTGAAAAGTGCAACACTTAGGTCTGCAAAATATTTAGCTGGATTAATAAATAATGAAATATTTAAACAATTATATATCTAGAACAAGAAACTAATCTCTTTTTTTTGTTTGCTTCTCTGGACCATACATATTGTCTAATGACATATGGTATGACGTTATTTTTGGCAAAAGAAAGTAAGAATTTTCAGCATGCAGCAGCATGCAGCACCTTTATCTACCCAACCAGTGAGGACACGGATACATTTTATTTGTTGAAGAATATCAATAGCAACATTAATCAGGGTGATGTAAATGTACAATGTTGCAAAATCTTTTCAAAAACATCTATATTGCACAAATATACCGATTTTTAAGTAATGACACAAGATCAGCAAACTAGTGCGATTGTTTTTCGTCTTTTTTTAAACGACTCCCATAAAGGTCTTCAGTACGCAACTTCTATGCCTCGTCTACAAGGGAAATATGCTGGGGAAAAAATATTTTCGTGTAAATTCGTCCAGTTGGAGCGAGTGAGTGAGACTTCGACATCGCGGTTTCCCGGGAGCAGAAATTTGAGACAGAGTGGGAGCTCTTCTTGTTTTTCTTTCAATCTTGCGGAAGTCAATTGAGACACACAGCACCGCCTCTTGAGGGCGTTGTCGTGACAACTGAGAACCGATCCAAGCACATTCCTTTTCGTCCAGCGTTTGGTCTCTGGGCAACCGACCTTCAAATCAAGAAAAAAACCATCCCGAACGTTCCGTGATCGTCCAAAAGTTGACAAGCCTTTTAAACTTGCCATCAACATGATAACCAACTCGCTTCCTTTCTTGGCAGATCACGAGCGGCTGAAGCTCAGAGTGGAGAAGAAGACGAGGAATATTTTTATTACTCAGCCCGATGACTGCAGGTAGGCCTGCTTCAATCTGCATTCAAATCCCATTCAACTCACCTTTGACTGAATTGTGTACAATGTTTATGTTCTCAGAGAAAGAGAGGAGAATGTGAATTACATCCCAGTTGTAAGTGAGGTGAGACGAGCTCTTCTCTGCATGCTGTACTGCACCGTGGCCAATATGAATTGCAAGAATATAGAAGGATGGCTGTCAGGTTTAAAATCATTCGTTTGTGACAATTAACATTACAATTCCAAATGTCTTATGGAAAAAATAGCACTCATTATTAAAATTCCAAAGCGATAATGACATATAAACAATAAAACCACGTTGCACTGCTCTTTGTGGTGTGCGCAACTTGGCCACGTGGGGGCAGTATAAGACAGAAATGGACACGCTGTTTCTTTATTAACAATCAGACCGTGTTTTTTGTGGTTCAATAGAAAATAATGCAGTATAGTATATATGTCGCCTCAAAACGTCATCTCCCGGTTTTTTCATTGTGTTGCCTTGTGTGCGGGTACGTGTCCGTGACAATTTTTTTTAATTTCAATTGTCCAGTTCAGTTGTATTTGGCCTCATCACTCAGTCTGTGGCGTGGGCCTTCAAGGTGTATTTTTCCGTAAAATTACACCACCATTTCATAATAGGTGCATGTAAATGTTGTTGGTCTGCCATTAAGCCTCCAAGCAGTATCCTCAAGGTTGGTGTGAACACCCTACAAAAGACTCTGGTTCTGAAGAAACAAGCCGAGCTAGATGAAGTGAACAACAATCTTGCGCTCAAAAGAGAAGAGTTTCAGAGAAATGTGGAGGAGCTGGCTCAGAGAAAGATTGAGCTGCAAATGAAACATCAGGAGGTATGTATCGATGATATATGAGCTGGGCCTCAGGAGCTACACTTTTAAACATTCATATTTTATTACATCTGCAAGGTTTTTCCTTCCGTCCTTCAGACCCAGAGCCCTATTTTCATCTTTCTTTTGCTGTCCTTCCTTTCCACCTGTTTTTATTCATACACCTTTACATCCTTGCTCCTGCTTTTCTTTTTTCCTCCTTCACGTTCTGCCACTTCCTTTGTTTTCGATTGACATTATATGCTGTCATTCATTTTTTATTATTCATCTTTAGATTTTGGACCAACCTATATATGTGAATACCGATATGTGAATAAAATCGAGTAATTAGATGAGATATTCATCTCTATTCTATTCTACAATGTTGTGTGACATGCATCTTCCCCATTGTGGGACAAATAAAGGATATCTTATCTTATCTCATCTTCCCACAGACAAAAGAGAAAGTGCTGACGTTTGAAAGGTTTGTGAGTGATAATGAAGTCAAGCAAACTCAAGCTGTGCAGCAGTACAAGGCAGTGCAGGAGGACAACTTGATGAAGCAGTGCGAGTTGGAGGAGCTGACAAAACAGCTGCAGCAACTTCGAGACAGGTGAGAGGTTTTTTTTTGTCTTCGTGTGATGCTTGATATCAACTCCAGTGACGCATTTGCTTATTTCAATTGGCAGGAGGCTCGTTTTAAAGAAGAGACTATCCAAGTACAAAATCTATGAGGACTTTTTGATGAAAACGTTGGATTATCTCCCTGACAGTATGTCCACATTTGCCGTAATGATTTTGTAATAGGGTTGAACCTTGAACAAAGACAAAGAAAGAAAATCACAGAGCTCAAGAAATTATTTCACTCTCCCGGAAATTCCACTCCGGACTGCTATTAAGCGCACTGCATGAACTCTGCGCCGCCTCTTTAAGGTCACCTTGAGACCGACTCGGAATGTGCAGTCATGCCCATCATCCGGCGCCACGAGACCCTGTGCTTTGCCCACCAGCAGCTGCTGCAACATTTGCGGCGTGTGGAGGAGGAGGTGGAGCGGGGTAGGCGACAGCTGCATGCCATGAAGCAAGGACACAACTTGCTCAAATTGGTTAGGCTTGACTAGAAAACATTCAAATACGGTACTTCCAGTAACAAGATCTTACTTGACCTGACATGTTACCTTGTGCTTAGGCGGCCAGTAAAGAACTTTATGAACTTCAGAGAGAGTTGGAGGGCCTGAAAGAGAAAAACAAGCAGGCAGAGGATAACTTGATGAAGGAGCAAGGGCAGTCCAGAAAGAAGGTATTCACACAAACATTTTGGCTGCACCCACAGAAAACTTAAGTGCTGAGTGAGAGAGAGAAATAAAAGTTGTTTTTTTTCGGTGAAAGCAGTGCCTCATTACTCAAGCCACTGACTAACTGATACATGTCAGTTAAAATATGGATTAGTGCATGTGGCACCTGAAGCGGGCTCATTAAGCTATATTCTGAACGTAATGGGTGGGATATAATTAATTGCAAATGACCAATTGAAAAGTATATCGGTAGAAAATATGTTCCCTTCTAGGGGCTGCAATAGCTTGTCACTGAAGTGACACCTTACTGCGTATAATTTGACATCCTGGAAAATTTGAATTCCTTGGAGTCCAACAAGCAGGCATGCACGTTAATGTATAGTGAGAGATTTTAACTTTTACTTTGTGTTATTTGTATCAAACTATTGAAGTAGGCAACACATCTATTTCAATATTTTTTTCCTGGCTATCTCATGTTTTGTTTTCTTAATTCAAATTCTAACACAACAAAAATCATACGTTAAATCAAGTCAGCTTTTTACGATGTCACGGATGAAGCAATGTAGCTCCAATTTTTTTTTAAAGAGGAAAACACTTTTTAACAAATTAGGTCAAAATTGAAAAGCATTCAGTGTCTTATTTGGGATTATAATGAAGCATTTCATCCTCTCTTAGGCTGCCGAAATGGGAAGCCTTCACTTGGCCATCAGCAACCTCGCAGAGCAGTGTTACCTGCCAGTGTGCGGAAGTCTGGAAAACATGAGCGCATCCTTAATGCTGGACATGGTGAAGGTAAGAAATGAGTTTCAGAGCTTTAACCGGAGTCCAACTAAACAAGGACTGCTTTCAGGAGTACCTCGTGGACAAGGCGGACACAGAGAAGAGAGCGAGGAGACTGAACGAGGGTGCTTCCCAAACAAGGACTAAAACAGCTTTGAATGACATGAAAGCCAAGGCCACCATGAGCAGCTTTGGCTGTAAGACTCAATTTAAAAGTCAGAGTCAAGTCACTAGGGCATCTTTACATTAAAATCAAATTAATGAGTAATTAACGCTGAAAAGGGATCATTTCCAATGTGAACATTTAAGTGCTGGCAGAAGGAGGATTACCCCCCCCCCCAACCCCCTTGTGTGTCTGTGTGTGTGTGTGTGTGATAATAAAAATTATACGTTTTATTTTTTACTGTTATAATTATATTTATTGCCCAGAATGAGCTCCCATAGTCACGATACACTGCTATAAAAATAAAATTCATTTGAATTGCTTGACGGTAGTGGCGGTAAATACAAAATGGCGGCTGCTTTGACGTGACACTTGTAGTGGGCGGAAGGCAGGCAGCGCGGCAGCTCAGCTATCAGCGGTCAGTCTGCTTTCATCCTGTCCAAAGAAGAGCTGTGTGTTTAAACCACGAGGTAACAAGCTTTTAATGGCTTCAATGTTCATTTAATGTGAAAATTGTTGATGGGTAATCATTTGGTCGTGTGTATGTTTATTTTCCTGCCCCGTGGTGTGGTTGTAGGCAGGCACCGGAAGAAATTTGGGAGGCAGGTTCTTGAGCGTCCCACACCCCAATAAATATAAGATAAGATAAGAAAACCTTTATTAGTCTCGCAATGGAGAAATTTCCAATTCACAGCAGCAAAGTTATGAAAGGAAGAAGTAGAACAACAAAATATAGGAGCAGCTGGAAAGGCAGCCACTCTTGCGGCGCCATTTTGAAGTCAAAATAACAAAAACAACACAACATATAGGAAAATATTACACTTGTCACCAAATTAGTTCATAAAATTAAGATTAAAAACTCCTGGATATATTACATTGGACAACCAAGTCTAGTCGAATGAAAATTGATAAAATTGTGAATATGATCAAATTGAATAAATAGATTAATAAAAGGTGAAAATGCAAACTGAAAACATGGCAAAAACTGAAATAAAAAGAAAGCATCCAAAACTATTTACAAAGGAGGTGGTACCATCTCATGGAAGATTTTTATGACAATATCTTCTGAAATTAAAACATTGTTTGTAGTTTTGTCGATTGACACGACTGCTTGACATTCTACTTCAAAATGTTGGTGGCCATATTTTCCTCCCAACCTGCACATCAAATCAAGTCAGATTTTAAAGACATAAAAATGGTGAACATTAGTGAAGTGGTTTTGAAATGCTGTATATCACTGTCCTCTTTAATGAAATATGACAAATTTGAGCAAACAGCTGGACAAAGCTTTGAAATCACAAATGTCATCAGTAAAACAATCGCAGATTATGCATTAAGAATGTGGTCTTTGTGGCTTTGATTTAAGGCAGGGCCTTTAAGCAAAGTGTGTTGAGAACACTTGGGGTCATTGGCCAAACATTTTCAGCGGCTCCAAGGTTTAGATTAGTGCGTTTTTTTTTGGTCTTCTTGATATGTGAATTGGCTGGCGACCAGTCCAGGGTGCACCTTGCCTCTCGCTCAGGGTCAACTGTGATCGGCTCTATTTCACTGGTGAGGTTATCCAATGTTTTTACGTATTGTGATTCATTCTGTGTTGTATGTTACACATACATACAGCACATATGACAATAAAGTTGTATTCAATTCAATTTGGACAAAACAACATAATGGGCACCCCCGGGGTTTCTCTGCCAATGTGCCAATCCACTGTCCATCTGCATTTAGAGTTAATTGAATTGTATAATTTGATGCTATGTGATTTGAAGTGCGCGACGTCCATTCAGATGCGCGTTTTTGTTTTTAGAACTTTTTTTTCAAAGCGTATTTTGTGAGTCTGTTTTCCTCCTACCCATGTAAGGCATATTCCAGAGATGAGATCTCACAACTGTTTCCGCCCCATTTGTTTGATCACGCCGCAGGAATAAGCCAGAGTGCTGAAGCCACTTGAGTCCCACCTTTTATTAGCCACCAGAACAAGACCCCGGTGTCTTCATAGGAACCATGGCTGGAAAAATGGCAGATGAGCTCCGCTGTCCGACCTGTCTGAACATCTTTAACGATCCCGTCATGTTGAAGTGTAGCCACAGCTTCTGCCGTAAGTGTGTGAAGCAGTGGTGGAAGCATAAAAAAATTCATTCGTGTCCAGTCTGTAGGAAAACGTGTCAAGCGAGTGATGCGTCTTTGAACCTGACACTGAAGAATGTGTGCGAGACCTATACACAAGACTTGCTTGACCCTGAGGCCATCTGCAGTTTACACGAGGAGAAGAAGAAGCTATTCTGTCTGGACCATCAGGAGTGTGTGTGCCTCATCTGCAGAGATGCACAGATTCACGCTGGCCACAAGTTCTGCTCGCTTGAGGATGCTGCGCTGGATCCCAGAGAGAAAGTCCAGAACGCCCTGCAAAAAGTCAAGAAAACACAGCAAGATTTTATAATGGTCAGAGACAACTGCAGGGAACAAGCAGAGTACATCAAGGTTCAGCAGAACCAGGTTGAAAGCAAAATTAAGAAGAGCTTCAAGGAGCTTCGCGACTTCCTGCAGACGGAGGAGGCGGCCAAGTTGGTTGCTCTGAAGGAGGAAGCGCAAAGGAAGAGTCAGATGATGCAGGAGAAGATCGGGGTTCTCCGCAAAGGCTTGGCCGCTCTCTCAGGCACAATCCAAACCACAGAGAAGCAGCTGAGCTCGAACCAGGTTTCCTTCATGAACAACTACCAGAATGTGATGAGCAAAATCCAACAGCTGCCTGACAAACCCAAGATGCCCTCAGGAGCTCTGTTGGATGAAGTCAAACATCTGGGCAACCTCAAGTTCACCGTGTGGAAACAAATGAAGGAGATGGTGTCCTATAGTCCCGTGATTCTGGACCCAAACACGGCCTCTCCGCAATTCAGTCTGTCCGAAGATTTGACCAGTGTGAGTTTGAACGTCAAAGAGGAGCGTCCAGCCAATATGGAAAGGTACGGGAACCGTGTCCTCGGTTCTGCTTTGAACTTGGGAACACACGTGTGGGATGTTGAGGTGGGAGACAACACCAACTGGGTACTGGGCGTGGTTGGGGGGGATTCTTGTTTGCCACATAGCTCCTTTGTGTGGGGCATTAGCTTTTGTGACGACAAATACAAAATTGTTTCATTACCTTATCAATCCAAGAATCTGCCAGTCAAAGAGAAAGTGCAGAGGATCCGAGTTCATGTTGACACTCGCACAAGATCACTATCATTTTCTGATTCTCTGACAAACACCGAATTATATACGCGCAAGAACATTCCCAATTGGCCAAACCTGTCCGGTGAGTGGACAATGTATCCTTACCTTTACACTAACGACAAAGGCCCTTTGAAAATAATACCACTTACACTTTACGTTACAACTGAAATCCAGAAATGATTTTGAAGCTGCTGTCACAAAATGAGATACAAAATATCTTAACAAAGAGTGACATTTTTACTAACACGTGTTGCATTCATATTGAGGCTTAAGATCATATAAGAAAAAGAAGTAGACATGTATAGACATATGGGCTAAACTCTGTCACCCAGAAAGTAGAACGAAAAGCTACATTGTTGGTTTTGTTGTGTGCAATCGCCACCACTAGGTGTCAGAAAGCATCCATATTTGCTGTCACCGTACAGTGCAGTGATCCCTTGCTATTTCACGGTTCGTTTATCGTGGCTTCAATGCATCGTGGATTTTTTCAAACATTCATAAAAAAATGAATTATGAATTTTGCGTTTGCCGACTTTTTTGTGGACTTGTATGTTATATAAAATTATATGTTTACTGTATTTTGTTATTCCTGGACTAATCTATATGGAGCGGGGGGTTGCTACTTTGTGGATTTAAGTTTATCTCGGGTGGTTTTGGTCCCCATTAACCGGGATAAACGAGGGATTACTGTACTTAGTTTTGAAAGCATCTGTGTCATCCAATACAGAGCATGTGTGAAATAAAGGTACGTTGGTGACAAACTGTGTGTGCAGTTTATTGTTTCATTTAGTGTTCTGTACATTTACCATTCCGTGTCTTTGAATAGCCTTTATTGGAGGTACAGTATACACAAATGACCATAGTGTGCAAATATTAAATGGCGTGCAAGGAGCAGTAGAGGGAAATGTAAAATAAAAGTCTTGACAAAAAAAGTTTCCACTGCTGTGGGTATATTCGCTGACATACAAAAGATGCTAGATGAAATAGGACCCATTTTCCAGGTTGTATTCGTGGTACTTTACAGTTGAGTCAGTTGAAACACGGTTAGTTAGCATTAATAAACACTGTTTGTGCTGACCACTAAGGCCACTTGAGGATCTCATCCAGTGCTTTATTAATGTCCAACACTGCTTGGATATCTTCAGTGGAAATATCATGAATCCATGTGCGGCTGCGCTGAAGAATTTTACCTCCTTATCTAAACCACCAACAAAGTATTTTTGGCTCCAGTCACCATATTTTTTTTTTAAACCACATCATTTATTTTTGTCGGCTCTCCAGATATGAGCATCACGTACAGGCGACGTCTCTCATCGCCAGGTGTTTTATTTGATCCCTCCACATACCGTCCTTGAATGTCACCTGCAGAGAGTAATAATATTGTCCAAATATTTATCACAGCATATTTCTGCCTTTCATGTCTCTCCAGGAAGTCTCCACGCTCATGCTTAGCCTAATACTGTATGCAAAATTGTTCTAGTATAGTTTAGTTTTCTGAATGTGTCCAAAACACATGCGAGCCTCTCTGTTATAATGAATGTCGTCTTGTACCATATTTAATGTGGTGACTCCTTAATAGATGCTATATGATGAATAGTTTTGGGTACGTCTCATCTAGCTGCACTCTCATATCTCTTGACAGTTTCTTCATGTGTGATTGTCATATATGGAATTTTCATCCACTATATAGCTTGTTACTTAGAGAGAAGGCCCCCCTTGGAGAAGAAAGACGAATGAAATGGCCATTATGAGGTCTTCCAACCTCTCCAAAAGTCACTTAGCATGCTCATCCTGGTGGAAATTGACATCTCGTCATCATCATTAGGAAACATGGATTTCAGTAAGCATGACTATCATAAATAAACCCACAAAAAAGAGAATCCTCGGAATAGGCCTATGACCTTGGTAGCTATTGCTGGTTGGTGGCTAGCTAAATAGAGCTAGGCTTATATTAATTCATATCAACGACATACGAGTGGAAATCCACATCGGCTGGAGGTATCCAACATGCGGCCTGGGGGCCATCGGTGACCTATATGGTTGATGTTTTGCGGCCCCTACTTGACATAAAACTTTAATGTTTGGACGGCCCATCTTTTTTGTCGTGTCGTTGTTCTGGTCGTTTTGTTCCTTTTGAGTTCATTTTTAATCATATACGGGCTCCCGTAATTTGAGCCCATAACAGCTTTTGTCGAAGCGTGATTCAGAAGTGATATCAAGTGAAGGGGAAGGGTATGCTGTCATGTCTTTTTCACCACCTGGCGTGAAGAGAAAAGGGTTAAGGATGAGAACAACCGGTTTTAACAAAAACAGGAAACAGATTTTTTTTTTTATTGAGCACAGGGCCACCCCAAGAGCTCTTGAACGCACGGAGAAAGTTGCGGCGCTCAAGAAATCAGACTTCATTACTCAATTAGACATGCTGACTGTCATAATTCAGTTTGGGACCAACAGGTGGCACTGTAGGGCTCTCCCTGCAACTGCTTGTTATGCAAATAGTGCTTTAATTAAAAGAACTCCGGGCACAACCACTCAGTGTCGGGTCATTGTTTGTTTGTGTACCTGTCATGTTTGTTTATGCTGTGACTTCTGTCATGTTTAGGTCTTGTTTCTATTGCTATTAGTTTTGAGCTCATGCCATGGTTTTTGTTTGATACTTTGGACTTTGTTTTGGATTTAGTTTTCTGTGATTTAATACAATTTGTAAAATACACTCTGCTCTTCCCTCGTACCTGCTTTTTGGGGTCCGCCACCACCTCGAAACGTGACACTGACGAGTATGCAAGATACCAGGGAGATGACAGAAGACCGCGTCACCAGTCTTGTTCACCTTTTGAAGAACCTTCAATTTTCTGAACTCATGTTAATAAAGATTGAGAATGGATTAGTTGTTTTTTTTTTGTTTTTAATAAGTTTTTTAATACTGAATCTATTTTTGTGTGCATCACTTAATGTGGCCCAGGCACTTGCAGATTCTGGTTCCAATGTCTGGCCTTGAGTTTGACAACGGTGGTGTAATTCATTCTTTTGGTGTTGTTTTATTGGGTTTCCTTGAGGATATTGCAGAGCTCGTGGGTGGTTTTGCACCTTATCCTGCCCTCCTGTTAATCTATTCCTCTTTCGGTGTGTGTTCTGGCTCATCCTCCATGTTCTTTCACACAAATCATGAGACAGGACAACAATGTTAAGCATCTCAAGGCCAAGGGGAGCCACAGAAAGATAAAAGCCAGTTTTCCCAGCAACTGACAGGCATCCTCCCGTCTGGTCACTCCTTCTGCCGCCCGTCATCACAAGAAGCCGTCGCCGCCGCCACTGTCGTCGTGTTCCTTCGTCGCATTTCGCCCATCCAGAGACCCGAGATGTCCTATGCCTCCGTCGCCGTGATGGCACTGATGTGCTCATCTGTGGCGATTGCGTTTGTCCTGCAGCCTTCCAAGCCAGACGATGCCTTGCCACAAGACTCCAACAGCAGGTAGGTAACGTTCCATTTAGATACTCTTGATGTTATTTTTCTTTGCATTATTGTTATAAGCATTGATGGGTTGAACGCTGCTTTTAGAAGTGCATGGCGGGACACTAGAATGCTCTTTCGGGGCTGCACACAGGCCATAGGCGTCCAAGCCATGCTTTTCAGAATTTGTAGAGAATTGTCGGCACAACAGCAATTTGTAGCTAATGAATGAAAAAGCCTGTTTCTCCACTTTTTAACATTAAGATATTGTATCTCAACCTAGGTAAACATGTGACTAGCATGATCATAATTTTTTAATGTGTACATGTAAGCCCAGAAGAAAAAAAACATATTTTTGATAGGTTTAAAAATAAATGCATTCATTAAATATATGGTGTTGTATTTGTATTTTTGTTGGATATTCTCCCTGCGCCTGTGTGTGTTTTCTCCATGTGCGCCGGTTTCCTCCCGCGTTGCAGAAACATGCATGGCAGGTTAATGGAAATCTCAAAATTGTCTTGAGGTGTGAATGTGAGCGCGGATGGTTGTTCATCTACGTGTGCCCTGCAGTTGGCTGGCAACTAGTTCAGGGTGTCCCCCACCTACTGCCCAAAGAAAGCTCAGATTAGAAAATGGATAGATGGGTGATTTATTAATTGTATTCAGCATTGTGTTTTGTTTAGTATTTAGTATGTGAGAGGGAAAATTCAGACTTTTTTTGGGTGGGGGGTTATGCGTTGATTCACATGTTAGAATCTAAGGCTGTGTTTTAAATATTTGTACACAAAATCATTTTGAAGTTATGGTTGATGTTTGCGTGCAGGTGCCATGGTGAGTCCCTGCAGTCCATCCGAAAGGGACTCCTGGCTGCCCTCAATCTGCAGACCGAACCACGGCTGCCAAAGGGCGGCAGGAAGCAGCGGAGCGGAACTGAAGAGCGGCTCAAAGCTGTTGAAGGTAAAACTAGAGTGCACATATTGACAACCTGAATCCTAAAGACTTTGGCACCCAATTTCCTTTCTACTTCTGTAGTTTTTTCTAGCTCCTCTGATGGCCAGGACACCACAGGATGCTGTAACGAGACCTTAGAGATTTTCATGACAGGTACACAATTATCTCCACTTTATATGGATTTTGTGTTTTTTTTTTCTTTTTAACAGCTTCATATCTTAATATAAATACAATACTGTATGAAAACATAACTGTTGATTACAATAAAGCAGAAAGTCAAGATCTACTGTATGTAAAATAACAAACATGTCAGCAGTCTCACATGATTTTCATTCTCTTTCTCTCAGCATGACTTAGATTTGCTCTTGATTTTACTGCTTGGTGCTTTCTACCGCCTTATTACTTATTACTTATTACTGATTCGTCTTACTGTTTATTGTATATGTTAAATCGCTCCATGTACAGCACTTTGTATGCAGCGATGGCTGTTTGAAAGTGCTCTATAAATACTGTTGACTTGACTTGACTTGACTTGACTCTTTGAACCATCTCAACACACATCACAACAAGCAGCAGTATCGCAGACTGAGAGCATTTTATCCAAACAATACTCATCAAGCTGTTTATCACCACACCGAGTTGAGGTTGAACTAAACATAAAACTAAGACAATGACATGTTAGGTATTTAAAACAACCACATAATTTGGCTGAAAGTCCACTTGCTGAATGTTTACACATACATAATAGGAAACGCTATAGATGGGCTAATGAAAAGATCTTTGAATATAAACAGTGGGAAAACACTTGTAGACATATAATACAGTTTAACAATACTTATAGGTAGATAATATTTTGCAAAAAAATCGCTAATATTACTGCAGCTTACTTAGTCAAATGTCTTCTTCGTACTGTACTATACAGCCCCCTGGTGGCCAAGGCGTGCACATCAGGAATGTCAATTGAATTGAAGCAAAAAATGTGACAAAATATTCTTATCCTTAACTTTTTATTGGTTTGTGTCAGTACAGTATGTTTATTGGGTGCGGAGAGTGCTATTTTTCAGATTAAAAATACATTACATTTTTACAATACATGTTATTTCCATTCATTTCACTAGAGAAACATGAGTTTTTTAGAGTTTAACAAAAAGGTTCGCTGTGTTAATTCATTCCATGTTTTTTCTTCAGATCTGGGCTGGGACAATTGGATGATCTATCCCGAGCGTGTTACCTTGGTGCACTGCGCCCCCTGCGGCCATAGCGCGTCGTGCAGAGCCCAGACCAATGCCCCCCAACGTGATGACTTGCAGGTGTGTTTGCTTCACATGAGTTTGATTTGCTGCCTCCTGTCTTTATTTTATTATTAGATTTTTTTTTTTCACTCTCGCAGCCCTCAACCTCTGGATGTTTTGAAAGCTCGGCCAGCTGGCAATAGATAAGCCACAGTGTTGCCAACATATATGTTGGAGCGTGACAAGTCTTCGAGCTCCCTAGACTCAAATGAATGCAGTCGGCAAAATGTAGCTCATACTATTTTTTTTAACCTTGATTCTGGAAAATGTCATACAGTATTGTAAACCCAGCAGAATTTGTCAAAATAAAGTTAACCCAATATAAATCAATCAGCAATAAAAATAAGTAGGTTAATATCAACCTGCATTTTTTTTAAAATAGGTATTGAGGTTCGGTCAACTTAATTTAAAAAAATTAAGTTAACATTGCAAAGGTTATATATTGTTGGATCAAGTTAATTTTGGGGCCATCTAAATTTTTAAAATGTAGACTTTATCAACTACCTTTTTTTAAAGTAAGCCATCCACTGAATAGCAATAAGTAACATGCTTAATGAATTATTATTGATTCTCTGTGTCGTTATTTGGATTATTCTAGTGTTTATCACCCTCCTGTATGTTCCTGTTCCTACAGGTCCAGGAGCCATGTTGCCAGCCCACCGCCCAGGAAGCGGTGCCAGTCATGTACAGGGATGAGTGGAACACGGTGGTCATCACTTCCATGCACCTGACCCGCCGCTGTGGCTGCGCAGCCGCAATGCAGCCTCCCCAAGAGTAACGTGTCACCTACGGTGCACCACAGTTCCTAAACTCGACAATAACTTCATGTACTGCTATAATATCGCACTGTAAGAAAAAGCCCTTTGCCAGGAAATTCAAGACTTATTAGGTTTAAGGCCTCATTCAGTAAAGAGAAAAATATGATTTTCAATTTTGTAATATGACATAATAAATTATAAAGAAGAATGAAGGCATTTCATTTATTGAAATTGAAGACATTTCCAGAGCCTTTTAAGATCACTTTCATCAAATGTAAGACTTTTTTCACGAAGGAAAAACACTAAGAGAGGGCACTATATATTTTTTTAAAATGACAATCATATTTTTACATTTACAGATACTTTTTAAGTATGACCTCAATGTATTAATAACAATTCATGCCTTTAAAAAATCTTGACAAATGACAAATTAGATCAAATGTAAGACCTTTGTATGACTAGACTAGGGTCCCTCTCCGCAGATTCCTAGTCGCCCCCTACTGGAGACATGTATACTTTGTTTTTGCGTTTCGGGTGAAAAGACAAACAAAAGGTTGGAGATACGAGTGTCCACGCTTCTTAATGATCAGCGACCATATAACCGACAATTGGTTCTTTTTCTCTTTACATTACTGAGTGCTGAGCTAAGTTGTTTGTTTTTTGTCATTGGTTTTAATTACTGTATCTGCTAACTTTTTACAGGGTTTACCTCACACGAGTATTTTTCTATGATTCGTCGTAATGATTTTTTACATATACACACCGATACACGTCTATGTGTTCGTAGCATCTCAATTTAACCTTCACGTATGCTGGTGAGACGTGTCTTACTGTATTCATTATTCACTGCTGCCATTTCTTGTTGAATAAAGGTTATTGCCATCAGCTTCTCGTGTTCTGATTGTGCAATCTTAGTCGATTACACTGGCCTGCATAAATTATATATATAAATATATATATTTTTTAATATATATATATATTTTAAACTATTTTTATCCCCCGCGCCCCCACTACAATTTAGGCTGTAGAAACATGGTTTGGCTTTAAAAAAAAAGTCCCGGTCCGGACCTTAAATTAGTATGATTTGACACAACGTGAATTGCTTGATTTTTTTTCCTACGGTAACTTTGGAATTGTTTGAAATTTGACTTGAAACGTATGACTTGCATATATGTGACGTACTCACATCTCTACTTTAATGTAGCCTTGAAAGAAATACTGTCAGGCAGGACATCACGTTGTCGTTGTCGCCCGAGTGTAATAATAAAGATGCACTGGACCTTTAAGCGACAAACACGTGGTACGATCATACTTCCGTCCAAACCGAAAACAAATCAAGCGAAGCGTTTTGAACGCTGCGCCTCGAGATGCACTCTTCACCGAAACGTGACGGGAAGTCGCGGTGCTGTTGAGTGGCCAAACGAGGTCGTCGTTTCAAGCCACGTATTGTGCGATCGCGTATATGCTTCTCCCGGAAAAATGGAAGCTGGCACCCTGACCCTGGTATCTGACATCGAAGATGTCTCTGTGCTCTTCGGACAGCAACCACATTCCAGCAAATGTCAAGTAAGTGACATCGCAGCCGGTGGCGCAACAATCAAAGGCCCATTTTGTGAATCCACTGCTATGGTTCCTCAGGAGCTGAGCGGCTTGTTTTCCTTCGTGAGGAGAGTGCGAGGCGATGGAAATTGTTTCTACAGAGCCTTTTGTTTTGCCTATTTGGAATCAATCCTGCACAACGTCAAGGCTTTGCAAAGGTCACTATTATCATCATCGACTATTTTTTTTCTTCTTCACCTAAAATTTATGATTATTGTCGTAAAATGATCTAACGTTCAGGTTCAAGGAGAAAATCATCACGACGAGCGAACACCTCTCCTCCGCAGGATTTGACCAGAGTTCCTTCCAGCTTCACCTGAACACGGTAAATCATGTTTTGTTATAATATTCAAACTTCTTGTTGACTTTGAAACTTAGCTTGTAGCCGACGTGTGCACATTTTGAACATGGCGTCTCTGATCCTTTTTTATTTCAAACTGCTTCAAACAACAAAGCATGTGACGGAAAAGTGGTTAGGACCGCACGACTGTCCGTGTTTTATGTTATGTGTTGTGTTTAATATTTTACTCTGTTAACTGTTTTGTTAAGCGCTTTGTTACAGCTGCCGCTGTTGTGAAAGCGCTATATAAATCTGCCTGTATTGTCTTGTATTGTAAATAAAAGTAACAAACCCGTCAAAACGAAATAAAAAGTGAAATCCAGAAGTATTGGGGTCACAGGTCAGATAGAGCTTGCATTGATGTGCTAATATTGTTGCCAGTGTCCTTAATTTGTATGTAAAAGTTGTTACAACTTAAATTAGTTTTGGTTCCAAAAATGCAAGGTTTTTTTTTTACAGTGTGATGTAATTTAAGACTATGTAATACCCTTTTAAATTAATTTAAGATATGAAGGCAGACACACACAAATCCACATACAGACTTGAAACCCGAACATTAACTTGTGTTTGGGTGTTTTCTAACTTTCACTCAAAAAGGTCCTCAATGTCATTGAGCATTGCGAAGGCAGCAAGCGGGAGGATATGCTGCTGAGGTTCTTCAATGATCATGTGACCTCGGACAGCGTGGTGCAGTACCTGCGCCTGCTCACATCCGCGCACCTGCAGAACCACGCAGACGACTTCTGCAATTTTGTGGAAGCGCCCAGTCTGCAGGTCTACTGTCATCAAGTCAGTTGCTGCCGTCGAGTGAACAAACGTTTGCGTTCCGAGGCCACAATTGACAGATCTCTTTTGTCCTGCAGTTTAAGTTTAGGGAAAATGGCAAAGTTAAATAATACATGACTCAATAATGAACAGAGCTTCCCTGATCTGGCCCCCGGGCCATACTTTGTTTATCGCTGCACTACAGTGTATCTCGTTAAAATAAACGTGTTCTACGTATGCGCAGGAAGTAGAAGCCATGGGGATGGAGTGCGACCATGTGGACATCCTGGCTCTGACTCAGGCACTGGACATCTGTATCCACATTGTGTCAATGGGCGGCGAAGACGAGCAGTTGGTGCACCACGTTATCCCTGACGGGGCCGAGCCCGCCATGCACCTCCTCCACCACGTATCACACTTTAGCATTCTGGGCCCACAACCTCCACTCTTGACTGTTCCCTCGCCCCAGTCAAAAACACGGTCGACTGGGATCAAGTTTCATTCTGAAAGCACGTTTTAGGACAGGGTGCGACTTCTCTTCTTCACACGTGTGATTGTACACCGTCAAATGGTTTAAAGTGCACTGTCAACTGTAATAGACATTTTCATTCAAGGGGAAGTCGGCCCCAAAATGTTCTTAATATGTTCTATGCGACCCCATCGCATAAACCTGACATTCTGATGAATTGTGTTTGTGGAATGAGTCAAGCTGCAAAATCCACCCATTTTTGCCCCATTTTGCCAGTTGCCGTCAAATAAAAATGACACATTTGCTCAGGGCTCAGGTAATTATCAATCATGACTCAGTTCAGAAAACGGATGCGCTGTGAGCAACTGTGTTGTCAATTGAACTCGACAGAAGGTGGCAAAATGGCCGCCACCCTGAGATGGTGAAAAACGGATGGACTTTGCTATGCTAAACTCATATTCCCCAAATGCAATATTGAGAATACAATGTGTGGACTAGTGGAGGCGCATAGAACACATGACTAAAGAAAATTTGGGGGTGGACTTCCCCTTTAAAGGACAACAGTTGTGGATCTTAGCGTTAGTACTTTTCACAAATACATGGAAGAAAAAAATGACATTGGCGTTGCCAGAAGATTATGTTCCGTTAGCTAATGGCCCACTCTGATTTCAGATATCATCACCCTTTCTTGTACCATCTTGGGGATGCAATGCTATGATGTGTCCTCATGTTTTACTACTGTGAGCCTCTTTATTTCCCCCAACTCACATGTAATTAGTAAACACTTTTGAGTCATTAAAATAGCAGTTTTTATTGAGGCAAAACTGCAGTGGATGCGATTTCTGTCCAAAAATGGTCAGATTCCAAGAAAATTACAGATTGTTCAATGCCGGCCTTTTTTCTGCTTCTTTTTTTTGTGCTGCGGCGGACCCGTTTTCTTTTTATTCTGCTGCGCCGACACACTCATGAGGGCGCTTTGCTCCCCTGTGACGGGCAGGTTAGCCAAGCACATGCGCCCCATCTGGGTGGGGTACTTTGTCTTTGTCACACTCTTGAACACAGGCTGGGAGATGAGATGTTTCAAGTGTTTCTTCATCCCTTTCACCATCTTCTGTTGCACTCGGTCATCATCTTCATCCCTCCCTTTGCCTGCGGAAGGACACGCAACGTTCAGTCCTGTGCATTTGATTGGTTCTAAATGTGGCCTCGGTGTGCTGTTCTCACCAAGCAAAAGATCCTCGTCTAGGTCGATGTCCATAGCTTCTGCTGCTTCCCTCAACCAGGAGTTGTGGTGTTTTTGCCTGCTGTTGTAGAACTCAATTTTTTCTATCTTTCGGGCCAAGTTTACACGCTCCTGTGTCGAGATTGACAATTTAAAACATGAAATACACACCTCAGAACCAATTAAAAAGAGGAACTTTGATCGACTGCTCTCGCCTTGATTGCCTCCATGAAGTGAATCTCGACGGGAAACGAGGGAAGCGCCTCGTCCTTTCCGAGATTCTTGTAAATCTTTTTGAAGTTCATCACGTCGTCGGGGCCGATGAGCAGCAAACTGAGACCCTCTTTTGTAGCTCTGGCTGTCCTGCCACTGCGATGCACGTATGTTTCGGATGTGCGAGGAACCTGAAGGTGGGAGGATATGCGAGTACAGTACGTGGGCCGTGGTAAATTTACTCGGGGTGGGTAAAAATAATGACGTATTAATGCATTGCAATACTTCCCATCATAATTCAATATTGATTCGGCAAATCTCTGTGCAGATATACATCGGCATCTTAAGGTGATGGCGATTATCACAGTTCCAAATACAAGTCAGTTTTGGCACAAAAACTTTAGGTTTCTGCTCGATGCCCAAAAAAAAAGTCAGAGAAAGCCTACTAGAACATCTGAACTTGGAGTTAATCACAGCACTTTAAATTAGAGCTGTCATTCGAATATTTTTAGTCAATTAACCCATCGATTACTCGAATAACCCCCGCCCAAAAAAATATATATTTTGCGTGAAAGTATTTTCATTTTTATTCATTAGTTTTTAATGAATGGTTCATGAATAATACAAAGGGCTACCATGTGGCTCGACTCCCCGTGAAACTCAACTCAATTTTTCGACGGCCATCAACTCGGCGTAAAGGCTGTCTTAAATTTGCCTGTCAGCGTCTTACTTTTTTTTCTGAGACTGCGCTTCTCTAGTTTGAGTCCCATTCACAAATACAGAGCCCGCAAAGCAGTAACAAATGTTGCCCTCGGTTTCAAAATGTCACTGAAAGGAGAATGTCAAGTAAGAAATCTTACCTGGTAGTGAATGACATTCTGCACATTGGGGATATCCAGTCCCCTTGCGGCTACATCAGTTGTCAGCAACACACAACTGTTAAAAAAAAAAAAAAAATCAAGAAGAACATGTTGGACCAGGTACTTTCTCGAGGCATGTTTGCACAAACTGTTGTAACGTTTCCTCTAACAGATAGCACTTTTTTTTTTAATTGGATGGAATCCAACTATCGGAAGTAGTTGGGACTCGCTGACATTTCGAACAGAATCTCCACAGTTGATCGTGTGCAGATACCCAAAATGCAGCAGTGAGAAGCCTCACCTCTCCCTCTCAGCAAACCTCTCCAGGTTTTTCAGCCGCTGCTTCTGGTGCATGTTGGCGTGCAGCGACAGCGCCGTGCAGTCCAGAATGATCAGCAGCGAGCTGAGTCGCTTGATGCAGTCGATGCTGTTGGCGAACACCATGGTGCGTCCGGGATACTGCAAGAGGAAGTAGTAGAGGAAAAAGTCCTTGTCCTCTTTCTGACAGCGAATCTGCGTCTCGGTCAAGGTCTCCACGGTCGCCTGCTTCCTGGTCAGGTCGATCACTTTGGGCTTGGACTTGATCCCCACTTTCTCCATGAGGAGCGCCACTTTGTCGGACTGCTGCGCCTTCTTCTTCTTTTGGACCACGCGCATGGGTAGGCTGTGGGTCATGGTCAGCGTGGCGGAGAAAACAAATATTTGCCTCTTGGGATTGACGTGAGTGGTGTTGAGCATTTCCAGCAGACACTCCAGCTCAGCGAAGTGGCCTCGTTCGACCATGCGGTCGGCTTCGTCGATCACGAGGCTCCTGGAGAAAGCAGCAACGGAGCAAACAATTACGACCGCAGCAAAAGAACTTTTCTTGAGCTTTCAGAAGCAGAGGTGTGACCAACTTGAGCTGTCTAAGGTTGAGAAGATGTGGATGTCTCTCTTTGATCAAATCCCACAGACGTCCGGGAGTGGCGATGATGATTTCTGGTCTGTAATTCAACATCCTCCTCTGCTTCTGTGGTGCCATCCCACCCACCACTATGGCAGTCTTGATGTCTGTGCAAAAGCAACCATTTTATTGAGAACATAAAACTTAAGTGTATTTGTGATCCGGTGGCTATATCGGCAAATCGGCCTACGTGAGGTGGCAATGCGTTGTGTGGGACTGGTGAAATATTTGTTGATTAAACATGTCGTGAAACAATTGAGGCAAAATGCCATACACTGATTATCTGTGTGTGACTCACCAGTGAACGTTGCCACAGCATCGATGTGGTGTTTCACCTGGACTGCCAACTCCCTCGTGGGGGTGAGGACCAATCCGAGCAGAGGCCGAGCCTGGCCGACAGTGGCATTCTTTTCCCTCGTAGCGGAGTTGGCGTCAAACACGTCTTTGATGACCTGCACGCACCCAGGCCTCCCATCCTCCTCTTGATCGTCATCGTCAGAATCGTGGTCATCCGCACTTGCATCGTCTGCAGATTCGCCTTTGTCGGCCACCCCGGTGACGCTTCCTTCTTCCTCGTCCCGCTCCTCAGGTTCCGCTTCAGGGGACTGGCCTGGTTCCACGCTGTCATCCTGAGGGGTTTTCATGCTTTCCTTCCACTCCAGGATGTTATGAATCATGGGAATACCAAAAGCTAATGTTTTACCGCTTCCTGAAATGACAGAATATTTATCTCAGTCTACAACAGGGATAGGCAATCGATGGCCCGCACCCACACTGTGAGTGTCCCCGCGGGAGAAATTATAAACTCTTCTACTCCCTACACACATTTAAAAGTATTTTGTCCATTCTTAAAAAAGCAACAATGTCACACGTCGACTTAGCATTGCGTGGTCCTATGCGGACCCCCAGTAGTGCGGATGGAAAAATAGTGCCCCCGCTTCCACACCATAAATTGTCCATCTCTGGTCAATAATGTGATGTGTGTGGGGAATATGTTGAGACTCTTACCCGTCTCGGCTGCTCCTAATATATCCATACGATCTCTGATGGCTGGAGGGAGCACCAGGGCTTGAATTGGGGTCGGTGATGTGAAGCCAAGGCTGCTGAGGGCCTTCAGCACAACAGGTGGTACAAACAGGCCTTTCCATGCACGCATATCAGCGTTTTTTACTTCAGAGCCAGAAAGAACAGCATTCGTCCAGTTTTTCTGTTGCTTTTTAGGTCTTGTCTCTTTATTTTGAGTGGTGTTGGCATCTTCCACTCTGCCCTTTCCTTTTTGCCCCTTCTTTTTCTTCTTTAGTTGAGTCTTACTCTGAAGTTTTGTTTGACCTCCAGTAGTGGCGGCTGGTACAACTTTGGATGTGTCCTCTGGATCAGTAATCATTGCATCTTCCTCACCTGCATCTTTCTGCATCACATCCACTGCGGTGGTCTCATTTTGGGTGGAATCGGTTTTTGAAATGTTCTTTTTTTTCTTTTTCTTGGCAGGGGCGGAAGTCTTTTCGGATTCTTTGCTGTCGACGTCTCCCTTTTCGACCACCTCCTCATTTTCACTTGACTTTCTTTTCTTTCCTTTTTTCTTTCCGCCTTGAGTTTCATTTTCTGCATTAACGCCAAGGTTTTTAAAGTCCACTAAGCAATAATTTGTCAGTTTTTCAAAACAAACCACACCGTCCAGCAGGCCGTCCTCGGAAAACAGCTCAGGATCCAAGTCCACCGCCTTCCATTGGCCCTTCTCTTGAATGGTCCGTTTTTTGTGCTTGGGTGGCGCGAAGTACTTTCGCTTCTTTTTCGTCTTCTTTGTGTCCATTTTCTGAAAATGCTAACAAAAACAAGACGGGGGGCGCTTGGTCTGTTTAGCACGCAGGAACGGGTAACTCACTCAATAAAATTGGTTCTGTGGCGCCAATATGCTCCTTCAAAAAATCACATATGAAACCGCTTCGACAAGCAACACGATCACCTCTTGATCGCGTTAAAATATTGAGTTCTACTGCACATGGAACAAGAGGGCAGCCATTACTGGTTGTCACGTGGTTAAAGAACTTATTCTTTTCGAGTTTCATGGCGATTGACAAGAAACTTAAGTGCAATACTGCCACCTACTGCTCAGGAGTGTGAATTAGGTTTGCCGCTTAAGTACTGTACTGTATATCAACCGAAAACACACACACACTAACCTACTCATCTATTGTCTGATAACCTTATCTCAGCTGATTTAGGCGGGGTACAATCGGAAAGCATATGTAGAAAAACCCTCCCGCTCACAATCACACCTACACACAATTTAGACCGTTCAATCAGCCAACCATGCATGTTTTTTTATGTGGGAGGAATAAATGCATGGATTATTTTTTTTAATCCGCAAGCGAACACTAAAAGGAGTGACGTCATCTCTTCCGCGCATGCGCGGCACTTCGGAGACGCATGTTGACACATCAGGTTGTAGTAAATTCTTACTACAACCTGATGTGCATACACACGCATTTCTTCCCAAAATTCGAATTGTGCATTAAGACGTGCAGTGCGAATCTGCCCAGTGAAACCAGTAAGATAACTTGAAAAATGTTAGCAATGGGAATCTCGCTTTAACTAAGTAGATTCCAGTTTTACTTAACACGGTGACCCACAACAACAACGATCACCATTTTCCTTGTCCTCTGACTGGTTCGTCTGGGGGGACGTCTGTTTTTCTTGTTGTAATACACAAATACAGCAGGACTTTTGATAGCGTTTTATTACATATCAGGGATCTTTTACATCATATACCAGCAGAAGAATTTCAAACTAAGTCTGTCATTTAAGATGCTTTGCCTGAATAAACAAGTGCTAACGCATTTCCAAAGTCAAAGTACAGCAAGTCACGGCTGCTAGTTTTTGGTGGGGTCAATCACCCTGCCCATGAACAACAGCGATTTTGTCTCTTCATGGTATATGAAGAAGAAAAACGGACGGTTGACAATGAAAGTCCGCGGTAAAGAATAGGGAATAATGCCAATTGTTGTGGCAGCCGCTGCGGTCGTCCCCACTTCATCCACATCAACGACAGCTTTGTGTAGCACCTGCAATTAATAGTCAGTTGAAGACATTTGAAAGGGGAACGTTGCAGACTAAAAGGCGCATGCGTGTAATTGTAAACTGACCTCTGAAACCTTAAGGCCTTGGTCCTTGCTCAGCTTAGTCAAATTGGCGGAGCCACTGAAGAGATTGGTGAAACCCATATCCGGGAGAATCTCATGCAAAGCGTACGACTCCTCCATCTTAAATTTGGGGATGTTGATCTCCAGTTTACTGTGAACATAATGACCCCGTTAGGCAGTCTGACCCATTGTCACATATCATTTCAAAAAAGTACACCTCACGTCTTTTGCAGTTTTTTGATCCAACCAAGCATTCTCTTTGCAGTGATCTCATCATCGATGGTGCTGTAATCCACTCCTTTGTTAGGCAGCAGGATGAGCATGGCCACACCTTCCAGGTAGGGTAGTTTCAATACACGGGCACCAAGGCGAGTGTCCTCCATTGTTTCAAACTTGTCTTCTTTGATCATCATTGGCACTTGTGGAATGTTGTAGTTGTCAACGTAGAAAGGTGCATTGTATGTGAAGTTGGGGTTGAAAGGCATTTTCCACCCACCTGTGAATGTCAAAAGTACATGACAGGGAAGCGCATGAGGTTGTCTGTCTGCAAAGAAACCGTCAATGATAAATGTAAACTGACCTTGGAAGTAAAAAGTGTTGATCATCATGAGCTCGGTTATCGGATCAATTGCGGAGAGCATTTTTGTCACTTTGCCCCTCGTCTTCTCTTTTATATACTCATTAATGAGACTGATGCTTGTGTTTGTGTCTTCAAAGTCTACACTCTTAATGTCTGCCAAAAAATAGGACTTCATCTGTTCCTCAAAAGTCTTCTCCATTCTAAACTTTTGGTCGACAAAGAGAGACATGCCTTGGTCCAGTTTCGTCGTTCCATTCTGCGAGATGTTCCCATTGAGCATTTGGAATAACTTGGGGATAAGATCTGGGTGGTCCGCTTGCTCCAGGTTCTCCAGTTTGAGTCCTTTCAGTATTTCCTCGTACGTACTACCATCAGAGGCCATGGAGAGGGCGGCAAAACTGGCGGAAATGCTTAGAGGGGAAAAAATGATGTTCTTGTCGTGGTAAGTGGAGATTTTGCGGTAAAGTTCCATCGCAAAATCCATATTTTTGAAGGAGAGATTCAAAATGCTGGAATGGGGAAGCGGCGCTTGCTGCGCCGGAGTGACGAGAAACATGAGCACAAAAACGAGGCCCATCTTCATCTTGTTTGTCGCCATTATTTGAGTCTGCGAATGTTGCCGCGCACAACCTGAATCATGAAGACAAACATGTAAATGGAAAATTCAAATCATTGTGATAATACACACGACATAGACATTTCCAGATCACTCTCTTGCTTACCATCCATCCTGAGTAACATTAAGTCCAAAACTTATTTGGGGAAACAAAGTGCAAGTGTGTTTTGAGTGTTACATATTAACCAAGGCACGTGGCCTATTTGCTGTCAGCTGCCTCCTCCTTCCAAATATGTTGATGCATCCGGTGTGTGTGCACACATTTGTGGATGCAAGCAGGAAAATAAAACAAATGCATTACACTGTAACCGGGTGAGGGTCATTTTTGAAAATTTTAGAAAGCAAGCGATCCAGGTAATATTTAGTTGGAACCTCTCAACCTCGCACATCAGCTCAGGCTCTTTCCTGCCAGAGAAGTGAAGTTCCACATCCCTACAGCCCCCTTTCATAGCTTCTGATCTGACCAACAAAATCGTGGCCTTCACCTGTTGGCACACAGTCAAAATGACAAATTATGAGCAGGGATCCTCGTTGTCTCTTCAAGGTGTATCAGGCAAGTTTCCATACGTTCAAGGGAAAAGTTGTTCCAAAAATTCTCTTCAGCGTAGGTGGTTTAAAGCCATGTTTTATCTGGTTCCTTACACATGTGCTCTATTGATGACACTGCCAAGGACATGAAGCCGCACCCAACAATTTAGCTTTGAGCACGAAACTCCGTATAAGGCCAGTTCTTCCTTTTGTACGTTCCAATCAATGCGCAATTGACAGCGCCTATTGAATGACTCGACACCTCCCTTTCGAGGCCCTCATGTAAATATTCAAATTAATATAACGGCATGGCGGTGGAATTGAACTCTGCGGAATCAGACTATCAAACCATGAGTCACGAATTACAAAAAAAAAAAAAAGAGGGACCTTAAAATGTGAGCTCGAGATGCGAGTAAAGGAAGTTGAGCCCCCCCCCCCAAAAAACTTAATTTTTGTCACGCTGTCTTCTGGAGTCATTCCATTCGTTCCATTAACCTGCCACGCATGTTTTTGGAATATGGGAGGAAACCCGAGTACCCAAAGAAATGCAGGCACGTGGAGAACATGCAAACTCCACACAGGAAGGCCGCAGCTGAAATGGAGCCCTGCAACTCTGCACTGTGAGGCTGCACAGCGCTAACCAGTTGAAATGACCTTTTTCACATGAATGGTTTCCCAGCTATGCTCTATCAATTGTGGGTAATTAAAACATTTCTTCTAATTAAAATATACATTAAATTCTATTGACAAAAAGCAGAGGATTTTCTTTTTTTTTCTAAAAAGCCACCCACCCCCCAGAAAAACTCCACCAGCCGCCAGTGCCAGCATCACCTCTACGACTGGTGGCACGCTATGGCTAAAAGTTGAATAAAATGATCAAAAGCATTGTGAATGTTTCTTTAATCCTGGAACATCACCAGAATATATACAGTACTTTTCAGAATGTGAGCGTTAGGGAATAAAAGCATGGCAAAATGATGCGTTAGTGCTTATAGTGACAAGCAAGTGAACGTCAAACTAGTCCTCATTTGCATGCTTACCTGTACATTTTAAATCAAGCAACACACGATTGACTCAAAAGGGGAAGTGGGAAATGAAAGCACACATGGAATCTCCCTTCCCCTGAGGTCAAACTGCACATGATTTGAATGTCTTATTAAATTCCACTTGAGCAGAGCTGGAAGTGGCCCCATAATACAATGACGGTTAATGCTCGGATGTGGTCTTTGGATTTCTAATCAACAGCTCATTAAAAAAAAAAAACGTCACCATTCAATTTGGAAGGAAGGCCACAATCGATCGGTGGCAGAAACACATAATCATTTAAAACAGCGCAATTCAATCGCAAACCTTTTTAAAGGGAACTGGTCGAAACAGAAGTCATCCATTCGTCACCTTCGACACTGATAATAAATCCTGCTGGAATAATGAATTGATTCATTTATCAGATGTGGATTGCAAATCCTGTTCCCTTTAAAAGTCCTGTATACATCTTGGCAGCAACAACCAGGAAAATATGACGTCTCCTTTAAAACGTCACCCCACAGCAAATGTTGGTTTTGCGTCTATCCAAAGTAGACCGACTGAAAAATTTACAATGATATGAGTTACTGTACTATGATTACTAATGAACAAAGTAAGCAAGCCACACCAACCGAAAAATGGTGTTGCTCAATTATCTTCTCAACTCAAAAGTACAACGATGCACGACATTATGATATTGCATGAGAAGACATTTTAGGAGCTGGCGTTCAAGTGTTTTGTAGCCTGGTACCCACAACGAATGACTAAAACAAACAACTGCTGTAAATGGGATTTGACAGAATCGCGGGAGCGCTTGTACAACTTCACAGCGGACAAGCGCTATGAATTTAGCTCCCACCAAAAACACCCTTTTGAAAACAACAGTCTATCTCTTGCAGACAGAAAATTAGGAAATAATATACAGTAGAAGTTGAAGGCGCCATGGTTTAAAAGGGAAAAAAAAGGCACACTTGTTTCACTGCATCCAGAGTTCAGCGTCATCGCAGCCTCGGTGGCAGCAACATCATGGCGCCTTACTGCCTTTTTTCTCTCTCTAATCATTCTCTGATGCCCATCAGCGAACGAACGGACGAAATCGGTTCCGTCTCCTGAATGTCAGCACGTTCGCAAAAGGTGCAAAAAGGTAGATTAGCGGAAGGAGCAAAGCGACCCCTGAATTCGGAGGCGTTACAGCTTTTCATCAAAAGCAGACACTTTCCACCTTCACAGGCTGGGCTTTTGTTGTTGGTCCACTTCAGTGCAACGGTTCTCTGGAGAGGGACCAGCAAAGTTTATGAATGAATATTCATGCGTCGCTCTAGTATGTAATGATCTGCATCATGCTTACCTATAGATGTTGTGTTGGCTTGTTGTGGAATGGTGGACTGGAGGGGTTGCTGCTGCCTACAAAAATAATTCAAAGAGTTGCTTTAATCATCAGAGTTCAATTACTGCACGTCATGAAAAAAAATACGCATTGTAGTGATTCAGGCAGACATACTGTATGTCAAAATAATGTCACGTTTATCAACATGACAAAAACGGACTTTTGCACAGTCATGTATTCTACACGAATGTTTGGATACTCAAGAAGGTTTAGTCACTCTGATTTAAAAATACATTTGCTAATAAGAAAAAAAGAAACGTGCAGTTTATCGACACATATTGTTGTGCCCACCGGTCAAAGTAGGCTTGCCGCCTCTTCCTCAGCTCATCTGCTGTAAGTGCCTCATTGTGCATTCTTAGTTGTCCTGCAGCCTCGCCGTCCACTCTCACATGTCCACTACCAGAATCTGAAGAAGTGTTGGTCAACGCAGCTCCTACAATTTGGATGGGGAAAAACAAAACATATTCATCAGATCGTTGAAAAGACATACAAACAAGGGCTGGGCGATATGGCCCAAGCATCTCAGAGGTTTTACTACACAAAAATTAGATTTAAGATAAAATAAAATATCCTTTATTCGTCCCACAATAGGGAAATTTACAGCCTCCAGCAGCAAGAATGTATGTAGAAAGGAGAAAGAGAAAAAAAAAAAAACATCCTTCAATTAAATACAATATGAACACAAATGGATAAAAATTATTATTATTATTATTATTATTTTTTATTCATCAGCCTGACAGCAGTCGGTAGGAACGAGCGTCGGTATCTCTCCTTCTTGCAGCGCGGGTGTAACAGTCTCTGGCTGAAGGAGCTACCAAGTGCTGTCAGGGCGGGCTGGAGGGGGTGGGAGGGACTGGCCATCATAGCTTTTAGCTTAGTTAGCATCCTTCTGTTGCCCACCTCCTCCAGAGTGTCAAGGGAGCAACCCAGGACAGAACTGGCCTTCCTGACCAGTCGCTCCAGTCTCTTTCTGTCCCGGGCTGAGATGCTGCCTGACCAGCAGACAATGCCATAATGGATGGCCGAGGCCACCACCGAGTTATAGAACGTCTTATGGAGTGACCCCTGAACCCCAAAAGACCTCAGTTTCCTGAGTAGGAAGAGTCGGCTCTGTCCTTTCCTAATCAGGGTGTCCGTGTTTGTGGACCAGTCCAGTTTGTCGTTGAGAAGAACACCAAGGTACTTGTAGGAGGTCACCCTCTCTATTTCCAATATTTTGTGCCTTTAGCTTCAAGAAAAAGCAAATGACATACGAGTAGAAATGTTCAAACTCTGCGCACAAGATGACCACATGTATATCCTAAATCACCGTCAGAATCGTAACACGTGCATACCGGCCCATTTTCTCCACGTCACCGAGCGTTGAGGAATCAGAATTATTTCGAAATGACAGCTCATGCCTGCAGTGATATAAGTTGAGGAAACCCCGCCCCTTTTTGTACCTTTTGTCAAAACAGGTACATATGTGAACATCATTCACCCTTTCAGTGACAGCAGTTCGTACACTGGACAGCTTATCATGGTATCAGGTTACAGGGTGCATGAAAGGGTTAATTAAAGTGCATGAATATTTGACGATTATGATTATTGATGATTATATTGAAACAAGCTCTCTCATTGCATGGGTTGGCTTGTCTATAGCATCGCAGCTTTCTCATGATCTTTTCTGAGGCGCTGCCGGGAAGCACAGGTGTCAAGTGAAGAGATTCCAACATGTCAATAAATCACGTCTTTTACAATGTGGCACCGACCGTCTCTTTGGCAATGTTCAACATAATTGACTCCACGATCGCCTCTACCAGGCTTCTTGCTTGTCACATGGGCAACCATGTAAAAATGATTCCACTCACTTGTGTGAGATTAGTGGCAAGTCGCTAAATCGGAAACACTGACTGGTCGTTGCAAACTTGCCCCCTTCTGTGTTTTCACCTATGTTGTTCGTGTAAGTAGTGCACATCAGTGAGGATGCATTTTGAAATACAGAATCACACACACACATGAATCTTTACATCCCAAAAATCCTCCGGAGCAATAAATTTGACATCAATTGATAAAATGAATTCCCTAGCCCTACTACAAAGGTGTTATTTTACCTTGCATGCTAAGCTGAATGGCCCTGCGCAGATCCGCCTCCTCATCATCTACGTCAATGTCTTGTCTGCTGAGCGCGAGAACCCTGTTCAACTCTTCATCTTCATCCACAACGTCACTCTGCACACCAAAGCTCGTCTCCGTCTGACCCAATATTGATGACCTGCTGCAGGTGGCACATGGATTTTTAAAAAAAGGTTCATTGCAACGCTTTAAATAACGCATTTCAAGCAAAAAGATTCTAGATCGTCCATTGTGTACGTTTGTATGTACCCTGCACTCGTCTGAGCTTGGGCCTCGCCAATAAGTTTTGGCCGCTGCTGTTGTTGCACTTTCATGATGCCAAGAATCTGGTCTGCTTCACAGTCTGGGAGATTTCCTTGGACCACAAATATGGAATAACCTGCACATGTTAACTTTTATTAATGCCACACAGTCTTTAATTTCATAAATCCAGTTGGCTACGACATTACCTTCTTGTTGTAACTGTGCAAGAAAAAGGGCTAAATATGTGTCTGAGATCAACTCTGGTCCAGTCAAAAGTGAATTCAAGTTAAACCACTGAAATGAGAAACCAACGATGATTTTCATAACTCCAGTTACGGCACTTGCGTAGGAAGACATGCACCTGTTGTCCAAGTTTGCGAATGGTAAACCAGTGCTCCTTGTAATTGCATATGAAGGCATTTTCATTTCTGAAAAAGAACAGAGGGGAACCTTTAATAGGACAAATACATTTGGTCATCCAGATTAAGATGCCAAACAAGTATGATTGAAAAAACATACATTGGATCTATCATCAGGCTCTGGTACTCCCGGCTGTTGAAAAGGATAAGCTCCAGTCCCCAAACCCTGAGAGCATTGCTAATGACCTATAATGAGTATCCCACAAACATCGTATACATTTATCATTATGTTTAATCTACAAAAGCATAAAAATCAATCTTTGGAGCTCACTTGTATTGAAAAGAACCCGCTGTCATCCATGTTACCAGATGGTTGCTCCAAAGAAAAAGCACAAAATGTTAGAATGTAAATAAATACACCGCCATTCCAAATTCCCTCACCTGTAAAAAGGTTTGGTACTCGTCGCTGCCCATTCCTCCCTCTGCCATCCTCATCCTCTCCTCTTCATCCAACTGATGCGCAATAGAGGAGAGATCCACGGGGGTGAAATACTCACCCTGCAGCAGGTTGTTAAGACAGTGCTGGGCACAGAGGGAGCCCTCTTGCTGCACATTCCAAAGATCATCATGTTTGTTGGTAACATTAGGAAACACTGTGCATTTATGTGACAACAACATGGAAACATTATGTTTTGGGGCAGGTTTTCTGCAAAGGGTGATTAAAGCCATATACTGTAAATTTTGGATGAAAATTCCTTTCCTCAGCAAGAATCCTGAAAATTGGTTGTGAGTGGGCCTTCCAGTTGACAATGCCACACAACATGCTACCAGGGCAACAGAGAGTGGTTCAAAAAGATGCACCGTATACTAAGGGTACGGAGTGGTCTAATCAGTCTGCAGACTTCAACCCAACAGAAAACCTGTGTGAGGAGCCTCAGCTTTAAATTTACAATACTGTACGTGAAACGTCTCATCTCACGTGCTTGCCCATAAGAATTTCTGCTACATGGACATATATTATTCCACTCCAGTGTGCCTTTGGGTTATTTATTCACTGCATATATTCGTGTTGCATATTGTGTTTTTAATTATTATTTATCAACACAAATTTGACAGTTGCAGCTCAGTATCTGCATCATCTCAACGACAATAAAGGCTTTCTATTCTAAGTTATGGTTAGTGATCAAATACTTGTTCAATACTTACTCAGTCATCATTTATATGGCGTGTTTGTACGCATTTTGACTGACATCCTGTATCTCACCACAATCAATCAGCAATCATAAAATTCCGAGGCTGTTAATTTCTTTGTGAGTACACTCGCAAATGCAGCAGGGCGACAAATAATTATTACCTCTCCATTGTTACTTTTAGCGTTACAAGACCGTTCTTCCAGTTAGCTTCTGTGAGTCATTCGCTTACCAGGTAAACTACTTAACAAAACCACGTCGTTTAACAATTTTAGTCCCTTGACGATACTTCCTGGGTTCTTGTTGTGAACAAAGTTTACACAATTACCGAATAGCAACTTTAGCAACATAGCTAACAGGGTAACGATACTGCCAATCACAAACCGGTAAAACACTGACTAAACAACGTAGTTTATACATCACTGGAACAAGGCTCCAGTTTTACAGACACACTTGAGGGCGATTACGTGGTGTTAAAAGCCGTTATGTGCACGTTTAACTTACTTTCTCGTGAAATATGGCATCCATTGCTTTCGCTCGTCACAACACAGACTAAACGAGCAGCGTCTCCTAGCGGATTAACTCAGACACGCGTCACCACGTTCCAAACTTCATTGATACTTCCGAATAATTATTTTGGACGCGGTACATAACAGCAACATGATACAATACATTTATTTAAACCTATTCTGACATATAACACCGGAGTCAAAGGACGCAACGGCGACCTCTAGAGGGCACTGTTCATCCAGGCTATGTTTTGTTTACAAAACACCTCTCGTATGTTCCCAACGGAAGAATGAAACAACCACAGACCCAAATGACGTAAGCTTAATTGAAATGATGCCGATATTTTATGCTGCATACGTGGAAGGTGCAAAGTCGAATTTATCCAAATTGATTCTTCCACTTCCGACCTCAAACTGTTCGAGACGACAACAAAGATACAATACAATGGACGATACATTTTTATTTACATATCAACACATTTTGACCCTCCAAGAAGCTTTCATAATTTGCCAAATGTAAATAAAGGTATATCGTGTGTGTGTATATATGTATAACCCCCCCCACACCCAATCTGTTCTTAGTTTACCCATTTTTTGACGAGTGTGGGCATGGCTAATGACAGTAACGTAAAATAAGGTGGGGATAGTCAGTATCATATTGTATACACTCTCTGCAGAAACATTGTGACTATTACTTCACGGACAATGCACCTAACAGCAAAGACCGTCAGTCATGCAGTGCTGTACTCAGAAGCGCTTGACTGTAAACATTCAACTAACGTGGCGTAACAGCCCCGATTATATAATTGCCCACGTGTCAGATATCATAGCTGCTTGTGTGATGTTTGTAAGAAAAGCAATCCGTGTCAAAATAGGTAAAGAATTATACCAATTATGATTAATTTGTCGGAGCCAAACTAGTCACCTGATACAAGTGAATTGACAGATGGTCTGGGACTCCCGGTTAAAGATGGCGGCTCGATCCGCATGTTTTGAACTAACAAGGGTTTCTCTAGTGGGTCTCTGTGGCCGCAACTGGTGACCAATCCTACTTCTCACTTCTCTGGAATGCAACATTAACTACACCCCCTCTTGTCTCCTTTACGGCAAATGGAAGATGGCGGAGGCTTATAAATCTTTTGACGAAGCGGAGCTCATAAAGGTATGTGTTCGAACAACCTGACACAACTGACACGGTGCATGGGCATTTTGAGAGAAAGTGTCGGTCTTAAATATGTTGGTTACCTCGCTCAATTTACACATATGGTGCGCTGAAATGTCGTTCTACTTCGTGTAGCGAGCATACTTAGCTTGTGCACTCTCGCAAATATGTCTGCGGTGCCTCACATTTTCCTCAAAAGGTGGTGGGTGTTTGAGTTTTTACTGTATTCCCATGAATAACAAGACTGAGTCGCGTGTTAATTTGTTGGAGGTTGGCTTCGTCAGCAATGTTTTCTCACACTTCACCTAAACAGAATGTCACCTTGTTTTTCTCCCTCGCTGATGAGTGTTTGTGTGTCACAATCACCCGTATTATCACAAATATTGGTGTCAGAGAAAAAAAAACCATTATAAAGTAAATATCACTTCTGCTTTCATTGACACACATTACACCACACTTATTCTCGGAGAAGGGCTTCAAAATTAAACAATTTCACCTTGATTGCAACACAGATGAATACAGTATTTGTCTGAGGAAACATCATTCGAATTTATCTTCCATTTTAATCAATGTTGAATTGTGTTGTTTTCCAGGAATGGCACGCGTCCACCGATCTGAAGCTGACCCTATACACCTACCTGAGGAGGCAGGTGCCACAGATCTTCTGCCAAAATGAGGAGCCCAACCCTAATGAGGAAGAGGAGCAAGTTGAGAGATTCCTCCTCCACCCGCTTGAGTACTTCCTATTTGGTGAAGATCCCGATGAAGGTGTGAAGAAGCTCAAGCAGGGCAGTTCGTCTTCCCAGCTCTGCGGACGCGTCTTCAAAGAGGGAGAGACAGTCTACTCTTGCAGGTTCCAAAATGATCTCACAGTGTCCATCCATCATCTACCGCTTATCCGGGGCCGGGTCGTGGGGGCAACAGCTTTAGCAGGGAAGCCCAGACTTCCCTCTCCCTAGCTACTTCTTCCAGCTCTCCCTGGGGGATCCCGAGTCGTTCCCTGGCAAGCTGGGTGACATAGTCTCTCCAGCGTGTCCTGGGTCTTCCTCGGGGTCTCCTCCCGGTGGGACATGACCGGAACACCTCACCGGGGAGGCGCTCAGGAGGCATCCGAATCAGATGCCCAAGCCACCTCATCTGGCTCCTCTCGATATGGAGGAGAAGCGGCTAGACTCTGAGCCCCTCCCGGATGACTGAGCTTCTCACCTTATCTCTAAGGGAGAGCCCGGACACCCTGCGGAGAAAACTCATTTCAGCCGCTTGTATCCGGGATCTCGTTCTTTCGGTCACGACCCATAGCTCGTGACCATAGGTGAGGGTTGGGACGTAGATCGACCGGTAAATTGAGAGCTTCGCCCTTTGGCTCAGCTCCTTCTTCACCACGACAGACCGATACAACGTCACTCACAGTGTGTGTTACAAATAGGCTTTACACCGATCTGATCGACTGGGCTGGCATTGGCCGATATTTTTCATTTCATGCAAACTCATGGGCAGCTGTAATGTCATAATTTGCCCGGTCGATCCGTGAAATTATTGATGCGATCCGCGAAATAAGACATTACAACCATTGTTTATTCTGGGGATGTTCTATGCTACTAATTGCCTCGTCATTTGTCGTTTGAGCGGAAAACCTTGCGCTAGCAGATGGAAGTTCCTTCTCTGCCTACTTGACCATCCAGTCACAAAGTAATAGTATAGTTTTATGATTGGCATAAATAATACAGTATTATTACAGTACAGTAATACAGTAATCCCTTGTTTATGGCAGTTAATGGGGACCAAAACCACCTGCGATAAACGAAAATCCGCGAAGTAGCGACCAATAAACATACAGGTTTAAAAAAAAAAAGTCCCCAAACGGTCCCCGAGAAGCTGCAAAAGAACAGTGAGTCACATAGAGCAACGTATACAGTACTGTACTCCATGTATATATAAGAACAATTAACTTTTATTTGTTTATTTTTTTATGAATGTTTGAAAAAATCCGCAATGCACTGGAGCCGTGCTAAACGAACCGCGAAATAGCGAGGGATTACTGTATCTATCAAAGTAGCGATCGAAATACACTATACTGGGTGACCTTTATCTCGGCATGATTTGCTCAACACTGTCAGTCACACGTGTCTAGTAACAGGTGAGAGGATGAGAAAATTAGATAAAAAGATAATCACTGTAATGTCAACCAAGGCTTTTATCAGTGACGATATGCTTTTAAATATGCTTGCAGGGATTGTGCAATAGATCCTACATGTGTGCTGTGCATGGACTGCTTTCAGGAAAGCGTGCACAAAAGTCATCGTTACAAGGTGGGTACAAACGTTAACTGCATTTGAGTTTTGTCCTATGTTGAAATGATCTACTTATAAAATAATATTTTTTTTCTTTGACATCCTTTTTGAGATTAATAGTAATAGTACACTAATCCCTCGCTATTTCGCGGTTCGTTTATCGCGGCTTCAGTGCATCGCGGATTTTTTTTTCAAACATTCATAAAAATAAAAATAATTCCATATGCATGAAGTACAGTACTGTATATGTTGCTCTATGTGACTCGCTGTTGTTTTGCAGCTTCTCGCGATAAACAAGGGATTACTGTATAACTTTTTAATCTTTATATTTCGACTTCATTCTCATAGATTTTATTTTATGTTGTTGAAATTCATGGTTTGTCTTGTTTTTGTAACCTTAAGGATTAACCCATTCAACAAGCAACAATGACAGTACCACATTTACATTTTCTTTTGTTCTAATATGCATATTTTCATATTTTTATGGCATTTTAAGCAACCACGGATTTCTCAGCAATGTTTAACTCACTTGTGATTACTGAGTGACAGAAGCTGCTTTCCTGGACAACGTAGTGCATATAAACATAGACTGTTATTAGCATTTTGATAACCTATAGAAAACGTAAAACCACAATGTTAGAATGAATTTTGACTTTATATCTTCACATACATCTTTACCTCACTCTCTAAATTGCTGCTTGGTGCTCTAAAGGGGGTTTTACAAGGACAAGGTACCTGTGAACACTATGCGTAGAATAACACCACTTTTCAGAACTGGAAAATCGGAACCACTTTCTGAACCACATTTCTCTTTTAGGTGGTAACATATAATTTGTAATTATTTTTCCTCAGATGCACGCGTCATCTGGTGGGGGTTTTTGTGACTGTGGGGACGTGGAAGCCTGGAAGATTGGACCGTGTTGCTCCAAACATGACCCGGATGCGGCCAGTGACATGGTGACGGTGAGTTACATAACAGAGTAGAAAGAGGCACATGGGGAGGGACATTTTTTTCTGTGTCACCAAATCCCGGAATGTTTATTTTCTCATTTTAAGTAAGCTGAGGGCCCCCCTTTCTTACCAGTGACTTTGCCTCAAGAAAAATTGTATACTCAATTTATAGACATTGAAAGCTAGCTTGATTGATAGACTGGATGAAAATTTGTCACATGGGTAAAATTTGACAATTTCCTTTACATGTGCATCAATGTTTCGTCATATTGAGCATGTGTATTTTTTTTTCCACTTCCTTTTTTTTTTTTGGCTAAATGTTCCGAGCTGCTGTTTGTCAGGCGTGTCTTTATCAGATTGCCTTTGTCAGGATCCCGTAACCCTTGACGACATTCCGCCTCTTTCCGTAAATAACAGCTGCCTCTATGAGCAGGAGGCATGGCTGACATCAATTTGGCTCATTGTCTTCCGTAATCAAACCTTTACTTTTAAAGCCAATATGCTCGGCCGCCTCAGTGTTTCCACACGCAGCATGGGAAACCCACTTTTGTTTTTGCATTGTGTTTACAATATGGTAGATTTCAGTGCTTTTCTCACACACTGATGTGACGTAGCAAAGAGTACAGGCGAGCTGGATGTTTGTTTGCCCAGTGTGCTAAATGTTCGACATTTCTATGAAATATTTAGCCTCTGAGAGGAATGTTTGCTCTTGTGACACTTCCCAGCAATGTCACAGGGCCAGATATTTCTTTTCCCCATTCATGAAATTATTTAACCTTGTTTGAAGCATAAACTTGCTGCTAGCGACACAGGAAATGAATCCAGTAGATCCAGGCAAATACTCATGTAAAATAGAACACAGGATCCTCAGCCTGTGACCTACGTTTTTCAACTCGACTCAAGGTTGTAAATGATATACTAGTTTGACAGGGCCGTAAGAATAAATTGTCACACGGCAAAAGACGAGACACTGAGTTATTGCCATACTTAGTTTTTTATTTGATTGTCTGTGTGTCCTGCTGTGTCGGCTGGCAACCAGTTTAGCAACTACCCTCGTGAGCATAAAGCGGCTTAGTTGATTGATTGATTTGCCCCTTTAGGTCTCGAGGTGTTTTCATGCATATATTTACTGTAATTCTGACTTGCCTTCAAAGTCTTATTACATCGCCGCCATTGTAAACAGAGATCTATCGTAAACCAAGGAGCCCTATTATTAGACTTTTTAGAGCAATATCGTATTTTACTGGAAATTTGTTTTCTAGGATGAGTGTACATTGGAGCCGGAACTGTGTGAGCGGAGTGAGATGCTCTTCAGGGTCTTGTTGAACTACTTCACAGACTTCCTGGACTGGGCGGAGGACTCTCAACTTTTAGCTCCCCTCAAACCTGAGTACGGCCCAGTTCATCTCACACACACGAACTGCATATAACTTTGTATAAAAATCAGAAGTCTCAGCAGAGCATGTGTTCATCTTAACAGAGTATGTTCTCGTGTGTGCAGGGAAAAGGACAACACATACGCCTGTGTGCTGTACAATGATGAGCACCATTCATACGATCATGTGATCTACACTCTGCAGCGGTCTGTCAACTGTGATCAGGCTGAAGCGCAGAATCACACGGCAATTATTGACAAGGAGGTGCGGTGGATATAAAAAGTCTCCACACCCCTGTTCGGTACCATTGTTTTTGTAATTCAAAGAGACCAAGATAGATAATTTCCACCATTAATGCGAACTGGATTCTGTACAGCTGAATTGAAAAAAAAAGAGCAATATTTTAGAGAAAATAAGTCAAAATAAACAACTGAGATAATTTATTTGTACAAGTGTGCACATTAAATGGTGTCAGGTTTGTTTGCACTCTCATTGAACATGAGTTTGAATGTGATGTGTTAATTTTGAGGGTGTATTCACTTGTACAACCATCAGTTTGTTGTTGTTGTTTTTTTTTAAATTGAGTTGTACAAACGCTAGGTAATATTCGTAGCAGAAAAATGAAATGATTTCCTTTATTATTATTTTTTTCCCCGAAAACCCGGCATTTCAAAAGGTGTGCGTATACTTTTTCTATCCACTGTATATGTCTGTTTTATGCTGCATTTTTTTCCAGGCTGTGTGCCATTTTCATCAACACCTTTGCAATATCACTGTCTCGTAATTTGTTTTCATAGAAGCATGATTGAATTATACTGCACAGGGTCGGCGGACAGTAAAGAGAGGAAGTCTGGACTCATGCCGGGATGCTCAACGCCTCATTAAGGTAAAAACTGGTCACATAGACAAATTGAATGTCATTCAGCAGAGCACAGACCTTTTCAAATTAACCTGAGAAGGTCTGTTATTTCATGTGGAGGCCCTTTTTGACTAAAACAAATTCACTGCAACAAAAGCCCCCTCCCATTCACCCCTCACTCATCCATCAATGTTTTTGTTTGTGCTGTAGTACAATTCGGAGCACGTTTCCCTACAGCCGCTGCGTGTGGAGGTGCTGCACTCTGCTGTCGTGGCTCACCAAACATTGGCCCTGCGGCTCGGCTCCTGGTTCCAGAAGATCATCGGCTATTCAGGTTCTGCTGTGCATGCACTACAACGTCAGTGTCAGACAGCAACAGTGCTTTGTTCTGCGTCATGTGACCATTTTCTTGCGTGTTGTGTGCAGTGGGCTTCAGACAAGCCTTTTGCAGGGTGGCGCTGGAGCCCAACACAGACCGTAGCAGCATCTGCTGCATCAGCAGGCTCATGTTGCTCGATGCCACATTGTACAAAGGCAAGTAGCACTGACTTTTAGGGGTCATTAGACACCACCTCCATATTTGGTGATTAAATACACTTACATGATATGGGAACATGTGTCATTCTTTCTTAAAGGAGCACGCAAGATTGTACATGAGCTGATTTTCTGCAGCATGCTTATGGAGACGGAATTCAAGAGGCTCTTCGCGGTTGAATTCACAAAGGTGAGTATTTCACCAAATAGGAAGTACTCAAAGGTGGATGTGTTTTTACAGTTTTCTGAAAAAATATGTGGTCTTTTCAAGCTTTACAAGGATCTGCAGAATAACTTCATCGATGATGATCATGAACGGAATATTTCTATTACTGCGCTGTCCGTTCAGATCTTCACTGTGCCCACACTGGTGACTACACTTTGTTTTACTAACATCATTGAAGAGCCATAGATATTATTTTATAAGGGGGAAAAATGCCCTCAAAAAATTACTCTGCTTCGATGGTGTATTTCTGTCCCTCTTCCAGGCAAGGTACCTGATTGAAGAAACAAACGTCATTACAAGGATAGTTAATACAGTCATGGCGCTGTTATTGGAGCATTTGGATGTTAACAATCGCTTCTCCTTCCTGGGTTACAATTCTGACAAGTTCTCCCGTATCCAGGCCATTTTCCATGACCTCAGGTAGTTTGACCAAGTAGCAGTTTTAGCAACACGTTTTTTCCTTTTTTGTTCTCATCTGGGTTGTAAACTCTCTCTTAGGTATATTCTGATAAGTAAACCATCAATGTGGAATTTTAAGCTTCGGAAACAGTTTCTAGAGGGCTTCAATGCCTTTCTAGGCCTTCTCAAATGCATGCAGGTAAATGATTTATGACATCTACCAACTGTTATCTCAATCAATGGTGAATGTCGACCTTTGTTCTGAAAGGTGACCCTTGTTTTTTAGGGTATGGAAGAGGTTAAATGTCAGTTTGGTCAACACATTGCTGTGGAGCCTGAGTGGGAAGCCGGCTTTACGCTTCAAATCCAGCTCCGCCACATTCTCGCGATGTTTCAAGACTGGTGCTCTTCAGATGTGAGTTGCCATCGACTGTGTCTTACCATCTCCCAATATTCTGTTGAGCATCTCTGCTTTTTGTCTTGCCGCCTTCCTTCTGCAGGACAGGATTCTGCTGGAAGCCTTCAGAGATTGCCGCAAAGTCTTGCTGCAATGCAACAATCAACCCTTCCGCCGAAAGGCTGCTGACTACTACATGTGCAAGCAAATCCTTCATGTTCGGCCCTACAAAGTGTCACAGGAGCCTGTCAGCATACATGTACCCCTCTCCAGGCTGCTTGCAGGTGGACTTTAACTATTTTTGTCTGGTCCTTTTCATGTATATTTTCTATCAACTTATTCGTCTTTTATGGTCTCTAGGCTTGTATGTTATCATCTGCAAGAATGGGTTACGTGATCAACTGTTTGACGAAGTAAGTTGTTGGGTGCTGATTGTTTATGTATTTATTTATTATTATTTTTTTTTGAATGAACGATTGATTGGTTGTTAAAGTTAAAGGAAATGGGGTTCACGTTTTCCCCTTTTACCGCAGGAATGCAATGACTTTCGCAGCCTGGTTGAGCATCCTCTGCGCTGTGTGGTGCTGGCTGCACAGGTATCAGCTGAAATGTGGCGCAGGAATGGACTGTCTTTGGTCAGCCAGGTGTGATGCGTCTTTTTGTTAAGTATACTGTATATACGCGTCCATTTACGTTTTTGTAATTCCTGAAGTTACCCGTTTTCCCCCCATGCTTAGGTCTACTACTATCAAGATGTCAAATGCAGAGACGAAATGTATGACAAAGACATCCTTATGCTTCAGGTTGGTTGATTGAATCATTTTTAAAAAATACTGGTACATATAATATGGTGTTATCTTCATTTACCCTATTCGCTCAGATTTTTCGGACCGCTTTGGGAGTAACCATTCTATTAATTTACTAAATTCTGCAGTCTTTTTGGTGAAAGTAGCCGCAAAAATAACAGAAGTACTGTAAAACATTTGCAAGTCAGATGAAGTACCGGTAATCTTATAATAAACCTATTTGAAATATTCAATCTCATCCATTTTTGGAAATAACTTGCCAAACACTGTTTGCAGATAGCGGCTTCTAGAATGGATGCCAACCATTTTCTCATGTTGCTCTTACTAAGATTTGAGCTCTTTAATTTCTTCAATGGAAAGTGTTGCAGCAGAGACCACGTAAGTAATGCTTCAAAGTCAACATCGGGGGTAACGCTCAAATGCATGTATTAATTGACGACATGGCTACAATTGCAGAATGAATTGTTGCAGTGGAATCGGCTGACAGAAGAGATGCTGTATCTCCTTATCGTCATAGTTGGTACTGCAACTTATGGCTCATATTAGTTTAGTTGATGCTAAATGTTGTGACTGACCAACATAATTGCAGGTGAGCGATACGTCCCCGGTGTCACGAACGTGACCAAAGAGGATGTGACGATGAGGGAGGTTATCCACCTGCTATGCATTGAACCCATGGCACACAGTAGCCTGGTCAAAGGCCTGCCGGAGAACGTATGCCGCATTACCATGTTTCATACTGTGGAGGTAAAATTGCTGCAAATAAACAACACATTCTTTGCAGGAGAGCCACGAAACAGGTCTCGAATCTGTAATCAACAAAGTCGCCACATTCAAGTACGTAGTTGACTTCAAAATCAATACCTGATATTTGTTTACGGGGTGTTTTCAGCAGATTTTATGTGGGGTTTTTTTCCCTTTATGAATATAGGAAACCAGGTGTGTCAGGACATGGATTATATGAGGTGAAAAGGGAGTATTTGGGCGAGTTCAACCCATTTTTCTACCATTATTCAAGATCACAGCACAGCAAGGTACCATATCTCATTAACACATTGAAGATCGTGTTTGATATCAGTCACATGACTCTTTGTTTTTTCTGATCTTTTGCAGGCTGAAGAGTCGCAAAAGAAGAGACGTGCTCACGAAGGTGCCGATAAAGGTGACCGCTGTTGGTGTCTCACCTGTGCCACCCTCCCTTTGTCTGTCATCTGTTTATGAAGCTCTTGCTTGGACTGAAGGATGATTCCTCCCCCCCCCCCCCCCCACCCCCCACTGTTTGTGCTCAGCTCTGTGTCCTCCGGTGCCGCCTCCTTTCTGTGCGGCCTTCTCCACCATCGTACGCCTCCTCTGCTGTGACATCTTTGTCCACGTCCTCAGACGCGTGCTGCAGAGGGCAGCCGAGGAAAAGTCTACACATTGGACGGAAATAATGATTCAGCGGGTAACAAAACTGCACGGGTCTTTGTGATGCTTCTTGGGGCGTTTGCATTAAGGAGGTTATGTTTCCATTGATGTTTGTTTACAACGCAGCTTCCTGGTGACAGCACTTTGCCAAAGCCTGAGGCAACCGCTACCTAACTTAGATTTAACATTTTCACAGCAGTCATTTTGATACAGCTAAATGTCAAATAGTAGGAAAGATAGACCACAACAGATACACAATACATTTTTAACATCTCCATGTCAAGTGTATGTTAGGTCAGAAATTCTTTTGTGCATTTTGAGCTCTTTCAGTTTCAATTTTATGAGAAACTGCTATTTAACACGCGGGCGAGCATGTAACTCTCAAGTCTCATTTTTAAAGCTTACAGATGCATTCTATTTTTTTCTCTTTGCTTTCGTTTAGCAATATGTAGTTTAGATTTAACCAATCACTCATTTAAATCCCACGGACAAACATTTAAACCATGGGACAGGTCTACAAAACCACTTTCATTTTGTATCCCACAGGCCCTGCACCTTATTGGCCAGGCTTTGCTTGAAGAAAAAGGCCAACTTGAGGACCGCACTTTAGAGGAAGTGACCTTTGATTTCAGCCGGAAGGCTCGCGGTAAGTCAATTTCTTTGCAGATGTGCCAAATGCAAAAGCGTTCTGTCATTTTCTGCGACTTGCGATTCTATTTCTTGTCTTCTAGGAGTCGGTTTCGAAGAGGGCACGTCTCTTTTCTACTTGCTCTCGAAAATTAAGGCTATTCATTCATTTGAAGCCCAAAAAGACATGATCAAATGGGTACTACAGGTATCGTACTCCTTCCACTAGTTTGCCTGAGCACCCATAAATCAAATTTATTTTATAGTGGGCATTGTTTTATTGTGTGGGTCTCTTTGCTAGATGTTTGAGATTGTCAAGTGCCTCAGAGAAAAGTCCACTCCAACAACTTCCATGAGTGTGGAGACGAGCAAGCCTGAGGAGGTAATTATGTACTGCAACATAATTGCGACATAAGACGTTATTTTTTTGGCTTGAAAGTGAGCAGTATCGGTGTCTCTCTTTAATTTTTTGCCACAGAGTGCTCAGGACAATGAAAAAGCTGAGCGCAAAAGAAAGGCCGAAGCAGCCAAACTTCACCGCCAGAAAATCATGGCCCAGATGTCAGCCATGCAGAAAAACTTCATTGAGTCCCACAAGATGCTTTATGATAACATGCCAGAGAGCGCCATGAAGGGACAGCCCCTGACATCGACAGAGAGGTGAGGAGAGCCGCTTCAAAAACGCTCTTCAAATGTTAATTTCATCCATTTAATTTCTGCTATCGACATTTCCGACAGTCCGGTGGAGCAGAAGGAGCTCTGTGTGTCCGTGGGGCCCCATCGAGGGTCCACCCTAGCCGAGAGGGAGGTGCTGACCTGCATTCTCTGTCAGGAGGAGCAGGAAGTGGCGTCCCAGGCTCCGGCCATGGTACTAACTGCGTGTGTGCAGAGATCTACGGTGTTGACCCAGTGCAGAGGAAAGATGCCCACCAGCAGCGCAGACGGTCAGCCTCCATTCATGGACACATGCAGCGAGTCAAGGCTTTGGCCACCACTAAATATAATGTTGTTTTATTGGCCTAATTGGTAAAACGGTCAACAAAAGGACAAATACAGTTTAGGGGTTGTGCATAGTCTCCGAGATATCCCCACCTCCAGAATCGCAAATGGAAGTTATCTTCGTCGAAGTTTGCTCTGTCCTTCAGATTGAATAATCTCTTTGCACATGTAACGTCATATGAACTCATTCTCTTTTTTATTAGCATATCGATAATTCATTTCTTACTTCACCACAATGTTAGGAAGAGTCTGATGCCAAGATGCCTTCATATCCCGCATATATCTTAAAGATATTTTGTGCTTTGCTTTTTTTTTTTTTTTTCTTTCAAGAAACGGCAACATTATACCCAACATTCATGCCTCCTGATCTGGCTGTAGGCACCCACACAGGCAGCTGTGGACACGTCATGCACGCCACATGTTGGCAGAAGTAAGTCATTAATCAGAGTATGGATGAGCATCATCATTGGTTGATTGATTGTTAACAATTGCGTGCAGCGTGTGGAATTGATTGTTGACTAATACTTAAAACAACCAAGTGCAAAGGAGAGTGCTCTAATTGGCTACAACCAGCAGATGTGCTGATTCTCCAGTTTGCCATCTTAAAAAGCACAACATGACATCAACTATGGGAAGTTGAGTTACAAGTTGGATTTGCTTGGTGTGACACTGACACGGAAGCAGGAGTTCAGAACATTCAGAGGGATTCTTCCGTTCTTTGTGATCAGTTAAATGAGCTCTAATGTTCCTCATTGCTGATGAAGGAAATCAAGCCAAATGACCATCCCTAGTAAAGAGCATATAACATATGTTTTTTTTCCAATACAGATATTTTGAAGTAGTCCAGAACACAACCAGAAACCGTCTCCATGCTGAACTGATCATCGACCTTGAGAATGGGGAGTTTTTGTGTCCTCTGTGCAAGTCACTTTGCAACACCGTTGTCCCTCTCATCCCCCTGGAGCCAGTCATATTCAACTAGTGAGTCCAATCCACCTCCTTTGTTAGTGAGGGCTACACATGTGCAACTTTATGTATGATCTCATGTACGTACTTGGTTTTGTTTGTGTTTGTAGTGAAAACGCTGAGATAATTGGTCAACATTTGACTCTGACTCACTGGATCCATGTTCTTGAGGCCAGGATTAAAGGACTCAAGTGCCCCCTGCAGGAAAATGGTGAGAGCAGATCCCTCCACTAGTATATGAAGAAAAGTACTGGGACACCATCGTGAAATTCCTCATGCTTTCCAGCAGATTGTGACATGGAAGGCTCTAATGATTGCGATGCAGTGTTATGCAGAGAAGGTCAGCCGGATTTCAGAGCCTTATTGAGTTACGGCGTCCAAAAACCGTGAGAGATCCTCTTTCTGTATGTCCTCTGTCCTTTTCAAATTTGATCCCGAAACATTTTCTCAACTGCTTCTTTTTAGGAGGAAGTTCTCTGACAGTATAGCAGAGATGCTGGTTGTGTGCGCCACCGCGGTCCATAGAGTCGGACTTCAGACTGTACCTAATGAGCTGTGCCCACGTGTGCCCCTTATGGCCTGGAACACATGTGCCTTCACTCTTCAGGCGATTGGTGTGACTTTTTTTTCCCGCTTCCATAAAAAGCTGCTTTATATTCTCCATCAACACTATTCTCAATGTGTGTTTTTTGTGTCTACACAGAGAACATATTGCTAGAAGAGGACAAGCCACTCTTTGGGTCCTTACAAAATAGACAGGTTGGTCTGCAACACAAGCACATCTATAAGATCATATTTGGAGCTTTGCATTGCATTCATGCATTCATTTTGAAATGCCTTCTCTTTTGCAGCTGGCAGGCATGAAAGCGATTGTTCAGTTTTCGGCAGCACAGAGGATTAAAAGCTCCCAGGCCGTCATCCAAAGACACTTCACTGAGATGTTAGCAGGTACAACTTCTTAACACAATACATTTGCACATTCCGGTGTTTTTTTTTTTTTTTGTGTGACCTTTTTTTTTTAATGAAATATTCTCAAATCCTAGTTCTGCTTCCGGTCATGAGCAAAAATGACCCCCCTTCTATTCTGGAAGTCGACTTCTTCCATCTTCTGGTGAGTGCAATTCAGTGTCCGTGTGAATAGATGGTAACTGCTACCATGTTTATATTACACATTATTGTTACACTGTTTTTGTGAGAATTGCAAAGTTTTACTGTTTGAAGCACACAAAGAGAAAAAAAAGTTCTGCTTTTTTTCAAAAACAACCTATTTCTTTTTGCAAAACTATGAATCTGAGCTAATTTGCACTCATTGTGAGGAAAAAAAAACATCTTCACCTCTGTTAATCTCATTAATGTATTTGCTAGTTGGGAGCTATTTTTAAATACCGTACTCAATTGTTGAGAATATCAGCTGCATATTTGAGTGTAGACCTATAATTTCCTCAAATGCTTCTGTACGGGTAGAGCTACACATGATGAATATCTAATGTTATTTCATTCCAAAGTGGGAACGAATGCATATTTTTGGGGAGAGTTTTTTTTTTTGAGTGGAAATTGGGTAATTGAGAAAGATGAAATTGGCCCCCAATTGCAGAGATTTTTTTTTCTTCTTACTCTGATATTGATGGGCTATAATCAGTTTGGAGTTGTTCAGATGTACATTCGCGCCTTTGTCTTTGCAAGAAGTGAGTATTTATGTGTAGTTAAAACTAAAGTTGTTTTTGTACGTGTGTGTGCGCGTGCGTGTTTTTCCAGGTGGGTTTAGTGTTGTCTCTGCCCTCGCTGTACCAAGAGGAGACTGTGGACTTGCAGCCTTCTGCTGTCAGCTCAGCCTACAACCACCTATACACCCTCCATCTGGTCACAATGGCTCACGTGCTGCAGGTGTTGCTTCTCCCAACAGGTAAACATAATGGAAACACAACCAGCTCTCATAATTCTGCTCACGATGCCGCGTGAATCACTGGAAACAGTTATGAATGGATATTTTCAAGGGAAAAAAATCTGACATTTGAGAAGAAAAACCGAGTAAAGAAATAAAAAGTGGTTGACAAAAATTACTCACTTAAGACACAGCATAAGAACCTGATTTTGGAGAAAAAAATGATTCTTTCTTGTGCAGACCTCCCTGTAGTGGTGGGTGACGAGGAAACAGAGGAGGCAAGAGCAGCAGCTGAACTATACGCTGCTGTATCACAAAACACTGGAAGGTACAGGTGACCAATTCTTGTTCTTGAGAGCTGTTGAATCGAAGACAAGACTGGTCTTATCTTATTATCATATTCTTTCCAGGATTCTTCCTGATGTATGCGGTAGCTTTTTGGCCCAAAAAGTGAAGACGGGAATCGCATCTTTTCTGCGCTGTACGGCTCTCTTTTTCAGCTGTCTTACTGGTGTTCGTCCTCCGGAGCAGCTTTTTTGTGCTTCTGGTGGGTGGAGCCGTAGTACAATACAGTGAATCCTCACTGTTATAAGGGTTCTGACCCATTCCTTGATACAAATAGCCAGAGGAAAAAAAGAATGCCCCGGCCATTTTTTATTTTTTATTTTTATGATTTCAGTTTGCACTATGTAAGACCTTATTATCATTCCAAACTACCACTTAATGAATATAAGGGTACGTTCACAATGCAGGGTGTAATGCCTAATTCAGGTTTTTTATGATATCATACTGCAGAGGCATTGCATACTTTTATATTCACCTATGAAATAGGCCCAGGTCGGATTTGAAAACAATTGTAATTGTACTGTTCACACTGCATGGAAAAAAAATCTGATACCTATCACATATGGGCAAAGAAATCGGAATTGAGCTACAGTATAAACCAAAAAAGTCTTAAGTATTCTTACATATGTCTGGTCCTTTGAAAACTGAGGACCCCTTAGATCTAACTTGATCTTGCAGTATATTGAAGCATCCAAGCTGACATTTTGTCTGTTGCAGTTTCTTGTCAAGGTCAAATGGAGGCAGTCTGCAGTTACTTGGCACTGCCCTCGAATGTGTTCCAACTTTTCCAGGAGTACAAAGACACCGTGGCACCACTGTTGCATCGGTGGGTGTTTAATTTTTGCAATCATGTTTTGTCTGTAAACATAAATGTTGAAATAAACTTTTTTTTCCCTTTTTTTTTTTAAGGTGGTGCAGCAGCCCAGCAATAACCAAACATCTGAATGGCACAACTCAAACAGTCAGGTAATTTATTTGCCTTTTAACTTTGAGCCACGCTAGAAACTTCCTATTCAGTCAGCAAGTTCTTGTGGAACAGATACCCAAGAAGAAGAAATCAACTGATCGACCTCCCAGAGGACTATAGCGCTCTGCTCAATCAAGCCAGCCATTTTCAGTATGTGCAGCACACTTCCTTCATTCCAAAGGAAAGTTTTGGCTTCGAGGACTCAATCTTGTTTGTTTGCCCTCAGGTGTCCCAAGTCCGCAGATGACGAAAGGAAACATCCCACTTTGTGCCTATTCTGTGGCGCCATGCTGTGCTCTCAGAGCTCCTGCTGCTTCAGTCAGCTGAATGGAGAAGATGTGGGTGCTTGCACCGCACATGCCGCCACCTGTGGTGCAGGAGTGGGCATGTTCCTCAGGTGAGTTTCAAGACCCAAATATTAATTGTTCTTTCAATGTATCCACAATTTTGTCGTGTAATATCATTTCGACCTCCTGTCAGGATACGAGAGTGTGAAATTGTACTGATGGCCAGTAAGACCAGAGGAAGCACATATCCCGCTCCTTATTTGGATGACTATGGCGAGACTGATCCTCATCTCGGGTAAAGGATCTCTATTTGGTTCTTGTGTTGCTGTCATAATAATAATAATAATGTTAAGAATCAAAAGAATAGTAATACATATTGTGTTGCGGTGGTCATTATGTGAATTCATTGGTAATAACCGTGTGACAGGTGTGCAGAGGAGCTCACTCACTCAAAAGTGGGCATATCAAACATGTAATTGATTGGTAAATTTTGGCTGAGTAGGCACTCCTTAGACCAAAAGTAAATCCGCCATATGTTAATCAACTGTTGTTGTTTGTTCCCAAGGAGGGGCAATCCGCTGCACCTTTGTCCGGAGCGTTACAGGAAGTTGAAGAAGATGTGGCAGACTCACTGCATACTGGAGGAGATTGCTTGCAGCCTGGAGCTGGTCAACGTCATGTTTGCTTTTGACTGGCAAATGTTGTGATGTTGCAACCAGTTGGTCAGAGCAGACCGAGGCCGTCGGAGCTGCTGTCTGCCGCTTCCCCCCCACGACGTGCGTACACGCACGCACATTGATGCTTTCTCGGAAGCCCCAGCTTCCTGCTGGAGCGAAGAGAGAGTGAGAGAAAGCGCCGGACAAAGAAGAGTAGGAGGGAAAGAAGGAAATGGAGGTTGTAAAGTTGATGAACAAAGCGCATTAGCCTTGTTTTAATTTGTCATCTCTGAGAATGCAAATAATCTCCTGCCAGTGGAGACTTAAAAAAAGACACAGTAGATTAAGATTCACATTCAATCACCTTCATGTTGTGATGTCACTTGAACATTTAAAAATGTTGATATCTCACAAGCCTTGCATCTTTCAGAAACTACCGATTTCCTCATCTTTTTTTTTCCTTTTAAATTGAACCCCGTTCAGGGGTTTCTCTGTAACAAATCACATAAAACACGGTGCATCCAGAAAGCATTCACAGCGCTTTTCTTTCCACATTGTTACAACCTCATCCCAAAATGGAATACATTAATTTTTTCCCTTAACATTCGACACTCAACATCCCATAATGACATGACAAAAACATTTTAACTACATTTTTTTCCCATTTAATAAAAATAAAAATGGGAAAAAGTAAAAAGTATTGAGCTTTGCATGTGATTTTCATGTTTGTTAAATTTTTAATAAATTTGCCTACAAAAAAAAAATTCAACATCATTATGGGGTGTCGTTTATAGAATTTTGAGAGAGAAATGATATTCCATTTTAGAATGAGGCTGTAACAACAATATGGAAAAAGTGAAGCACTCAATACGTTCCACATGCACTACCTACACAATCCCTGAATGACTGATTGTGACCTTCCCCTGATTAACAGCGACACTTTTCATCACTGCTTCAAGCAAACAAAAACTATGTTATCGGACCACCTTTTCATTGTATGCTACCCTTTGGAAAAAGGTGAATTTTGTGCATTTATGCTATTTGATAGCACAATATGATAATAAAAATCAGTCTAAGTGTACAATACAGAAACAAATGGGATGGATTGTGGATGTATCTGGTTGTTGATTTAAATTGTTTGAACTCCAAGTTTGTCAAGGCAAGTTCTTGTTTTTTGTCAATCTGCACTGCAGTGGATACAAAATGTCTGCACACCCCTTTTCACAATGCCAGGTTTCATAGATGGTGGGGGATAGAAATAGACCAAGATAAAATATTACTTTTTACGATTCTGTAACCTAGAACCGGTACCACTCAATTCGAGAAAAAAAGTATACCAGAATGTATATTTTTGGGAGAAAAAAATATATATTTATATACCAGTATATATATTTTGAAGAGGGAATTTAAATATTTATACCTGAGATTTGTTTGCATAAATGTGCACACCCTCTTAACTGGTGATGAATGTTTTCAGAATTAACACATAGTTAAATAGGAGTAAGAGCACATCTGCCATCATTTAAGGTACCTATGACGAACACCAAATACATTTCAAATATTCTAATAGGCTTTTCCTGCCATTTTTCCTGTCGCAGCTAACATTCCAAGCCGTGGTCCACAGCTGACATCAGCAGCAGCGGGATCTCATTGTTGAAAGGGATGGCAAAAGATACAAAAGAATTTCCAAGGCATCATCACATAGCGAAAATATGGCACAACAGTGATCTTACATTAATGGATGTCGAAATTGCTATATCTGATGAAACCAAGATTGAACTTGGCCATAATTTCAAAAGACATGTGGCGCGAACACAACACTTGCTCCTCAGCAATAGAACACTAGCATACTATGAAGTGTTGAGAAAGCATTGTGATCATGAGATGTTGTCCTTCAGCTGCAAGTGTCCACTTAAGTCAAGGAGGAGTATCACGAACAGTTCCAAGTTCTAGTCAGCGTTGTCAAAACTTTGAGGCTTCTGCTGGAAAGTAAATCATCTTAACTTTATTTTGGGCTAATCAGAGGCACTTTAAATGGTGACGATTGTCTACAGACTCCCATTTAACAAGAGTGGAATAGGATTGGTTAATTCTGAACAGTCATAGGTGAGCACACTTATATAAACCCTCGCTGGAGTTCAACAGCAGTGACTTCTTGTTAGGTGAAGAGACATCGTGGTCAGAATGACACTCGAAAACGTGGAAATTGTTGACAAATTAGTTACTTTCCTCAATTTTCAAGTGTCCACGTGACCTGGTCTCCCAATACATTTTATCATTATAGTCTTTACAACCGTTCTACCTCCCAAAAACATCAATTCAAAACATGCGGTTGGACGGTGAGTGGATGTAAACTTGAGAACAATACAACCTCTTCAAGTTCAAAAAGGCATCATGCAGTTTCTTTGACCAGCACACAAAAATTCTCCGAAATCTTGCATGACAAAACGTTTCATCAACAAAAACATTACAACGTACTCATCGACAAAAGTTCCTTCAGGTGGTGTGTGGAGAGTGAGGCAAGGCAAGGCCACAGCATCCACGACCAGACTGTACTGTAACCCCTTAAGTGTCAGAGGCAGGATGTTTTTTACCCGGCACTAAAAAGGCTTTTGACTGAGACAATAGGTCAGCTTACCAAGTAAGCAGCTTGAAAAATGGATGTACACTATGACGTATAAATTGTCCTTTCTGCTCCAACAAATAAAAATGACTATTTTCCACATTGGTATTTTCCGCAGGCCAGACTATTTAACAATTCCTGGTCAGCTGGCTACAGATATTTGCTGGGGAGGCACATTGTCTGGCCCGTAGCGAGCTTTGGAAGTGGAAGGTACGTTGATGTTGGGGTCCCCGTTGTTGGCGGTGTCCACGTGATTGTTCTTGCTGAGGGTTTTGATGATGTTCAGGTTGATTCGAGCCGTTTCTATGAAGCTGTTCTCTAGCAACCAGCCGTCAGACTCGCAGTCGGGGTCTCCAAGTCTCAGCATGTTCTCCAAGGATGTCTGGAGGTAACGCACGCCCGTCAACACCGACAGCTAAAACGGCACACAAGAGGGTCGGTCATTAATCGCTTGAAAACAGGAGTGGGCAAATCAGACTGTCAGGTATGATTTTTTTAAGCGGACACATGGGCCAAGTTATTTATAGATCAGATAAAATATGTAAAACTGTTTATTTGAATAAAGGAATCGTTTCTTGTCGTTACCCTGAATGAAAAAGTGTGAAGAAATGACTTTGTTAATTTACTTTGTACAATTAAATGCTTTTCCACCGGATGGCAGAAGATACAAGAACAGAGACTAGAATTGTGTTCACCATCTGTAGACACGTGCAGATGTCACAGAAAATTTGAGAGTAAATTGAGACAATAGCGGCAGCATGTGAGTAGTTGTGTTCATAAAATAGTATTTATGTTTTTTTTTTTTATTATGTGGCCTTTTTATTTGTTGGTGTGCCGTGAGATGTTTCTATGCTTTGGCTAAAAAAAAAAAAAACAACAAAAAAAGGTTGAGGAAAGTTGATTCAGACCTCAAAGAGCCATGTGATGAGAACTGTGAGGCCGATGGAGTGTACGATGCCGCAGTAGTAGTCCAGGAGAACCTGGTGACACCCATTGGGCCACAGGTTGAGCTGCTCCGTGTTGTGGTCATAGTTGAAGTGGGCCGAGTTGTTGCTAATTTGATGCTGGATGCACGGCCGCGGGGCGTTGACATTGCAGCAGCTGAAAGGGACGCCGTCCATCAGGTACTTGCCTTCCACGTTGCTCCTCAGGCGACTATGCACGCGAAAAACAAGGAGAAGTTCAGGTGAGGGCGAGTACTTAGCGCATCGACCTCACAGTGTAGACTCTATACTGTAGAGGTCCCGGGTTCGATTCCAGCTCTGGCCTCCCTATGTGGAGTTTGCATGTTCTCCCCACGCCTGCGTGGGTTTTCTCTGGGTACTCCGGTGTCCTCCCATATTCCAAAAACATGCATGGCATGTTAATGGAGCACTCTAAATTGTCCCTAGGTGTGATTGTGAGTGTGATTGGTTGTTCGTTTCTGTGTGCCCTGCGATTGGCTGGCAACCGGTTCAGGGTGTCCCACGCCTACTGCCTGAAGATTGCTGAGATAGGCTCCAGCACCCCCCGTGACCCTCTTGAGCAGGGCTCCACAAACCTTTTCCTGTGAGGGCCACATAACTTTTCCCTTCTCTGATGGGGGGCCCGGTGTCAGTTTGTAAAAAAAGTGTGACGATCGTAGGGGAGCTTAAAAAATGTATTGTTTTCCAGAAAGCCACACATAACCAAATAACCATTTCCAGGTTCTTTACAGAAAAAAGTCAGGAAACAAATAATAACACTATTAATGAAATAAATAATAAATAAATAACCCTCTCTGGGTTCTTCATAGAAAAAAAAAAGCCATGGAACATTAACTTTCTGTTGTGCCATGCACAATCTTAACAGATAAAAGTTCAGCTCAGTTGTCAGAGCAGAATCTCTCTGACACATATGAGCAATCTCTTAAAGTTCTTGTGTTCCTTCCTTATAATCCTTTTGTAGGTTCCAGTAGGCTTGTAGACACCGCTGTTTGCAGTTTGGGGGTTTTTGGGGCGTTTTTAGCACAGTGACGGGTCATTTTAACCTGAGGACAACAGGAGGGTTAGAGGGCCGGTCCAAATGTGCTGATGGGCCGCATCCGGCCCGCGGGCCGTAGTTTGGGGACCCCTGCTCTTGAGGATAAAGCGGATCAGAAAATGGATGGATGGATAAATCAAGATAAAGTAACTTAATGAAAGCATTTTGATGTTATTCTGTTCTTCGTCAATGCTTCTCCCTCACAAACAAATATACTGGACCCCCCCCCCCCCCCTCACACACACATACTCATAATTTGGTGACACCCGAGGATTCACCAATCACAATATTTTTTGTTTTGTTTGGCCATCACGTAGCTGTTGGTGGAGTCGAAAGGATTGGTTGCCAGGTAGCATTACTGGCACCTTGTGCTTCTTTTCACCCCCCCTCCCCACCCCTGTTTGAAATGTCAACCTTTGCATCCTCACATATTTCCCATACCAGAATGAGCCACTTGTGCTGATTAATGTGTGCTTGGGACTTACTCAACCACTTCTCTGTGAGACATGTCCAGGTATCGGTTGCTGATCCACTGGATTCGGAACCAGTCTTTATAAGCCTTGTTGCCGCAGCACTGGAACTCTATCTGAAGCATGTCCACGGCACGCTTCAGGAAGCATCTTCCCGGTGTGTCCGTATCCTTGTAGTACTTCATGGCCTTGCTTAGGCCTTCTCGCAGTGACTCATCCAGCTCCCAATGCATGGTGTAGCACATGAGAGCCCCCACCAGCACGCAGAAGGTAAAGAAGAAGGTACATACAATGTAGGGCAACATGATTAGCTTCCAGCGGAGGAACTTGGCTGTGTCGACGCAGTCGTAGCAAATCTTCCCACCAAGGAAGTTAATGGCACAGGCAATGAGGCCGACGGATATGAGCATGTTGGGAACATACTGAATGTCCGTGTCAGCCATCAGCTCCCACCGCTTGTTGAGCTCCACTTTCAGGAAGAGGCCCAGGCTGAAAAGGATCACGCCCGTCACCACGGAGATCCAATTTAGTATCCAAAGCGCCTGAGCTAGTTTGTCCCTCCTGGTCTTGGTAAAGGTCACTTTCAAAACGGCCATTGCTTATATCGGCTGATTTGTTTTCCCCGTGGACGGATGAAGATAGTAATTCAAGAACAGGAGCTGTCGATTTGCTGAGAAGATGTAGAAAGTGCCAAGGGTCCTTTCATAAGCAGCTTAGCCTGTTTGTGTTGACGCTGTTGATTTTGTATCTCACACACTATTGTACATGCTCTGGCAACAAACATTACCAAATATCAAAGCCGTCTTTATACTTCCGAAATGAAAAAGCACCTTACAATGTCAATAAAAATGTTCAATAAAAATCATCGGGTGATAAGCTGTCCCTTGTCCGTCCACTTACCTTAACCTGCTTAGCGATTAACAGAAAGGTTCAAGTAATTTTTCCAATTCATCTTTTTCTTTGTGTCTTCAAGGCATGCTCAAATAAAGCAAGGAGTATGGTAGCACAATGATTGTAGTAGTAGACAGACAGATTGTATAAAGGCAGCCACAAGCACTACTAGCCAAGCAATGACCCTCCTCCTAATCCCCTTTAATCATTATTCAGCCCTGCTCCTGACAGGGATTTGCATCCACCTTCTGCTACCTGTGCAAATTTAACTGTCCTAGCTCTTCTGGGGAAAGTAGTGACTGGTGTGTGCATGTGTGTGTGTGTATGTGTGTGCGCGAAAGTGCGCTTGGGTGAGTGTGTGCAAATTGTACACTGTATTTCAAAGTCAGACGTATTAGCCAAATATGTAAAACACACAAGGAATTTACTTTCCCACTTACGGTTCAAATAACTGAAGTCTACTTGTACAGTATTGTACAGCCCACAATGTATTTCCTCAGCCATGTGGCCTCCAAACAAACAGATGCCATGCCTCCAATCAACTGTGCCTAACATTACATTGTATGTATTAGCTTGTAATATGAAGCATGCTTACTTATCAATTTCTCTGACCTCTGCAATTAAGTACATACTTAATGAAACAAGTATAAGCAGAATAAGAAAGTAAAAAATATGTACATTATTTCCAGGGTTGAAATAGTCCATTATTATTTCAACCTTAAGCACCTTATCATATCCCTCCGCACAGTGGCCTGTTGCATCCAATGCACAAACCGGTACTTGCAGACACTTGGGACACACTACAAATCAGCCAATGAAATGTTAAGAGTGCGATTGGATTAGAGTGTGACAAAGTAAATTGTGTAAGTAAGATGAGCACTATGAGCATTATTGTCAATGCAAAACAACACACAGTTGAATTGCACTATTAGCTCTGAAGAGAAATCACCCAATTAATTCATTCCAAAATAATGAACCGACATTGATACTATGCCTCTATCATTCGGGGCACAACTTTCAATTCCAGCTCTTGGATTTTATTTTTCTCAAATTATTATTATTATTTTTTTTTTTATGGGGGCGGGGGCTGGGGGGTTCTATGGTCCTTCTTGCCTGCAGGCCTCCAGGGTATAAAAAAAGCCACTGGCAATAATTAACAAACTGTTAAATGAATACCTCATCATTGTGCCAATCAAAACTGAGCATTATTACGTTTGTAAAGGTAGAATATGTAGCCTAGTCAGTCCAGCCTCTGCTTGAAGTTTTTTTTCCACACAGGTTTATTTATTGACACTGTAGTTTGAATTTGTTTGCCCAAAATATAGACAATGATGCTTTTGATTCTTATTGAATGTCGTGAGATCGAGTGTCACCAACATGATCAGTGGGGGCAACAAATAGCCTCTAAGGATCACATGAGTAGCCTTCGGGCCAGTGGCGGATCGAGAATATTAATTTCCGTGCATTGCCTTCAATGGGAACGTTGCCCCTACCAACATGGCCGCTTTATAGGCACGGTGGTGATCCGGTTTGTTACAGCTAAATCCAAATCCGCCCTAATTTACGATCGTTGCTGCCCTCTAGGTCTAATTTTTGAGAAAGAAATCTGATGACGTTTACATATGCGACGAGTGGTGTGACAGGCACGCGACAAAACACACTGAAGGCGTTCGAAGCAAAAATTCGAGCTTTCTAGTTTGTGTGAAAAAAAAAGTGTTAAAAAGAGTGAAAGGCTTGAACTGCAGCGAGTGTGAGGGGGCGTCTCGAGGGTTTACTGAGGACTTGTCTTCCGCTTTCTCGGCTGACTAGATAGGGGTGAGGGAAGGCTACCATGTAGACGCGTCAGAAGAAGAATGAGTGGTCAATTCTTTCCCAGAGAGGACACAGACGACCACACGGTCCAACAGGAAAATGAGTTGGAGGCGCTCGCATCTATTTTTGAGAAAGACTTCCAGGATCTGCGCCAAAAGGATCCGTGGAAGGTAACTGCGACGCACTACTGTTTTCACTGGCGAACACACCCCTCAAAACAAAACAATATTGCATGTGCAGGATATCCTTTTCTTGACCCCCTTCTTCCCCATCTTAGGTGAAAAGACCTCCTGAGGTGCATCTCTGTTTGCGCCCTAAAGGCCTGAACTACGGCCAGGAATGTTATGTGACTGTAGAGCTTCAGGTCAAATGTCCATCAAACTACCCAGACGTGTGAGTTCCGATCTTAGATATTTACATTTCCTCCGGTTGCAGTAAGCAGCCGTGAATACAGTATTTACATCAAAGTATGTCACAGTTGTAATTGTTTCAACAGCCCCCTTCATCAGCCCTCTATGACAATATCACAAGCCTGTCTCCGAAATGCCACAATTCACTTGTTTGAAAAATCTGAAAATAAGTACATTGTTCCTTGACAATATTTGACATAATCGTTTGTGACAGCTTTAATATGAAACAACATGATGAGGGCATGATGCATTTACACGGTCTGACAGTTGTAACGGCCCTCTGAAGAAATCCATAACTATAATTTGGCCGGTGACAAAAATGAATTTGAGACCCTTGCAGAAGTAAAGAGCTCCTCAGATTCAAGGTTAGGATTGTTTGTGAGAGATAACCCACATGGATGCAGGCCTGTGTTGTGATCTAGAAAATGAAAGTCTGCAATACTGGCCGTTGTTTATTCATCCTAACGCTGACAGCCGTCAACTATGATACTAAATTGAAGCATACGGAGAGTACACACAATATCAAAGACGTTTTGTTGCTTTTAAGGAAAGTGGCATAAACGGTTAAGAGATTGAACAACTCGGAATAAACAGGATCGAAAAATATAATGGAAAAATACATACAAAAAGTAATAAATTCAGATATTTGACCCCTCGAGAGAACTAATTTCAGCAACTTGTACCAGTTACTTATTTTCAGTCAATTTTTAGAAATATTTCTCAAGGCAAAAATTCCAAATCAAAAGTTGAACAGCAGTGGGCGGCCCGGCGGGCCAATGGTTAGTGTCAACCTCACAGTGCAGAGGTACTGGGTTCAATTGGAGTTTGCGCGTTCTCCCCGGCCCTGCGTGGATTTTCTCCGGGTACTCCGGTTTCCTCCCAGATTCCCAAAACATGCATGGCATGCTGATTGAACACTCCAAATTGTCCCTAGGTGTGAGTATGAGTGCGGATGGTTGTGTGCCCTGCGATTGGCTGGCAACCGGTTCAGGGTGACCCGAAGATGGCTGGGATAGGCTCAAGCACCCCCCGCGACCCTTTAAGGATAAGCGGATCGGAAAATGGATGGATGGATGGAATGTTGAACAGCCTCCTGGAAAGGATTTTTGTTTCAACGGGCCGATGTCTGAAGAGCAATCATTTATCATTTTTCACGGTGGTTCCGTAGGCCTCCAGAGCTGGAGCTGTTGAATGTCAAAGGTCTGTCAAATGATCATCTGCAGACCCTCCAGAGCGAACTCACCAAGATGGCAGCGGCACGATGCGGAGAGGTGAGAGTGGACACACACACGTGTGCGAACGTACACGTCTTTTCTGACAATTGTCAGCCTGCCCCTCGAAACCCAGGTGATGATTTACGAGCTGGCAGACCACATCCAGGGATTCCTAAGCGAGCACAACAAACCTCCCCCGCGCTCCTTCCATGACGAGATGCTGAAGAATCATCGCAGACAACAGGAGAAACGAGACCTGGAGGAGCAGCAGAAGAGAGACCAGCGGCGTAAGCAAGAGGAGGACATGGTTAGTAGAGTCATATTTTTTTCAGAATAAAAATATTATATATATATAGGTATATTTTATATGAATTATTATTTTTAATCAATTATCATTTTTTTATCACACTAACTCATCATATTAGGGGGAACATTATTATTTTTTTTTATTCCACAACTTTTAAGCAAACAACATAAAAGTATACATTTTTTCTGTCGAAACAAAACTTTAAATTCATTGATTTTTATTTTAAAATATCTTAATAAAGAAATAAAAAATGAATATGCAAATCCGCTGGTGCCGAAACCAAAAGTATGTGTGTTGCAGTAATTCTGACAGATGTTCCTCTCATAGGAAAAAGAAATAATGGCTGAAATCCAGAGACGAGAGGAAGAAAAACGTGAAGAAAAGAGGAGGAAGGAGATTGCCAAACAGGTGCAAGAGCTTCAAATATTCACATTTTCAGCATGAAATTTTAGTCATTTTTCTGAAACACTTTCTACTTGGCTAACCTCATCAGGAGCGACTTGAGAGCATGGAGCTTCCAATCACTCCTAGCATGTTGTCAAAGAGCCCACCCAGTGAATGTGGAACTCCTCCTGATGTCACAGACCCCAAGAAAATAGTCCCAAACCGCCGACGGAATACCTCAAGTACACGTCATAGGTACGTGAACATTTCAGATTTCATAGTTATTTAGAATAACAAAACATTGGGAGTTAGATTCCGTCTTCATCTGCCAGACGTGAGACAACCAGCGAGGACAACTCACACACACAGCAGCGTCTTCATTTCAACAGCAGCACCTTCGGGGAACTCGATGTCCACAGAGGGAGACATTTAGGTGAGTATAGTAGCCATGAAATTACACTTCCCAATGCTCACTGTTCATTAATTGCGTGTGTTAATATTGCAGGAATGAGTGAGAGGTTTGGCCGGAACGTTTATAACGGGTTTGAGGTGAACTCGGGTGACTTTACGGTTATTTATGAGTGGTCACTGCGCTGGAACAAGAAAATGGGCAAGTTCTTTACCAGCCTGGAGAAAGGAAAGATCGAGAACTGCAAAAAGCAGGCGAGTACAGTTAGGTATTATTGTAGGGGTGGACGATATGGGTGAAAAAAAAAGGTCTCTATTAATTAATCAATCAATCAATCAATCAATCAATCAATCAATCAATATGTAAATCTGCAAATCTGTACCTATTTGACTGATAGATTGGACATAATTGTATGAAGCAATTTAAAATATACAACCGGTCTTCCTGATTCCAATTTTTGAGACTGACTCACTATTAAATGTGAGAATATCAAGTAGCCGTGAAATATTGTATTTGATAACGGTTACAAAAGTTGTTGACTAATCTTGACACTGAACCCTCTGAAGATCCACGCGGCCGAAAATGAATTCAACTCCCTCCTGCGACTCGAGCACCCGAACCTGGTGCACTACAAGGCGCTGAACTCCAGCGAGAACGAAGACTGCCTTGTAGTGGATCTGCTGGTTGAGCATGTGGCCGGCATCAACTTGAACCAAAGCCTCCTCAATCACACCCCCGTCGCTCTGGACAAACTCTGCCTTTACGCAGCCCAGCTGCTGGCAGCACTCGACTACCTGCATTCGAACTCGGTGGTCCACAAACAATTGGGGGCCTCCAGTGTGCTGTTGGACTCTGAGGGCAATGTTCGACTGACCGATTACAGTTTATCCAAGAGATTCTCCGATATCTGCAAAGAAGATATTTTCGATCAGGCGCACGTGCACGTGCGTTTCTCTGAGGACACTGCGATGCCTTCCAAGACGGGCAAAAAGGGAGACGTGTGGAACTTGGGGCTGATGCTGCTGGCTCTAAGTCAAGGCAATGAGGTGAAGGAGTATCCCGTGAAGGTGCCTTGCAACCTGCCCGCTGACTTCAGGGATTTTCTCCATAAGTACGTATGGATTTATTGCAAGAAATACGCACTCACCGGCATTTATTCTGCATATATTAGTATATCATTAGTCATATATATCTGCCCTCCACTATTTCGAATATCGATGACAAAATTCTGCTTCATTCTGATGTGATCTATTGTACAAAGTCTGTTTGTTGAGTGCCAAGTGTAGACGTTGGCTTTTGTCATTCAGTCAATGCCACAAGAATCTAGATTGTCGCAACTCATCGCTCCAAGTAGAAATCAGTGCACAATGTGGCGTCATAGGTGCGTCTGCCTGAACGATGTCGATCGATGGACAACCCAACAACTCTTGGACCACAACTTCATTAAGCCTCCGTCACCTAGAAACCAGCCCCAGTTCCAGGATAGCAGCCCAGAAGGTGACGATATGAATATTATATGACATCATGCGTAGCGGCTACATCAGCTACACCAGGAGGAAAAAAAAAAAAAAAGATACGATTTCTGAAGACGGTCATGGCATCATTATTGTACATGCCTTTTGGAGTAAACTCCCTTAAAATTTGGCAGGTGTGTGCGATTAAAAAAAAAGAAAAAAGTAAATTCAGAAACAAATATAATGTTTGGACTTTTTTTCTCAGATCTTGCTGTGGACATTGCATCATCTGTGATCCCACGTAGTCATGTCCTCAACGCTCCATTCACTTCTGGAATTCAGAGACAGTTTTCTCGCTACCTCAATGAGTTTAAGGAACTCCAACATTTGGGGAAAGGGGCATTCGGTGCTGTGATTAAGGTTTTTTTTCTCCTTTGATCCATCCGAAACAATGTCATTTCCATGTATTGTATGTGTGCGTCATTTACCCTCCCTCTTTGATTTAGGTTCAGAACAATCTCGATGGTTGCTACTATGCTGTGAAGCGCATCCAGGTCAACCCCGCCAGCAAGCAATTCAGACGCATCAAAGGCGAAGTGACGCTGCTGTCGCGTCTCAACCATGAGAACATCGTGCGCTACTACAACGCGTGGATCGAGAGGTGCGAAATGCCAGTGGCGGGGATGCCGAGCAACACCGATAGCTCCGAGCCTCCGAGCACTGCCGACAGGCCGCCTCCGGTCAGGAAAGCTCTCCCCCGACTCAACGAGCTGGGCCTTGCTGATGACGTGGAAGACATTGCGCCACCTCCAGCCCTGTCTAGTTCAGTGGAATGGTCCACGTCTATTGAGAGGTCTTCGAGTGCTAAATGTGTTCGGCACCAGTCGAGTGATGAGGAGGACGACGATGATGAGGATGATGACGTGTTCGGAGCTTCTTTTTTGTGAGTTCCTTTTTAAGTCTGAGAGCACAAACTCCTCATACAGCACTGAAGCTGATTCAAAAAATATATATTTTCTGCCATTTAGGCCATCAGATGACTCCATCATCGATGTCATCTTTGACAACGGCGGCGATAGCACAGATGAAATGTCGCAGGTTTGATTATTTCTTACCGTCGCTTTGTCATTTTGTTTGTTGTTATCAAGTCAGTAACACAGACGCACGGCGTGTCTCTGCAGGGAGAGCCAAGCAAAGGACTGGTGAATGAAACAACGGAAAGTGCGGACTCTGATCGACCCTTTGTCACAGTGCATCACTTGTACATACAAGTAAGTGGTTGGCTTAATGCGCCATGTTTACCATGAGATGTCTCTCCACAACTTTTAAAGCATCTGACGATGTTCCCTGTTCAGATGGAATACTGTGAAAAAAGCACTTTGCGTGACACAATCGACCAAGGTCTGCATAATGACCAGAATCGACTCTGGAGGCTCTTCAGGGAAATCCTAGACGGTCTTTCTTACATCCACCAACAGGTTTTTACTGTGTGCTTTCAAATTGTCACATTTTTACTATTGTTTTATTCATACTTCAGTTTCCGTTGATCACGCTGCCACGTTCATCCTCCGCTTTCTAAGGGGATGATTCACAGGGACCTGAAGCCTGTCAATATCTTCCTTGACTCCCAAGATCATGTGAAAATCGGTGATTTTGGCCTGGCTACGGACCATCCGGCCACTGTGGTAATTGCTAATCTATAAAGTACACTTGACACGTCTTTAACTCCAGCTACACTCGCCATTTATTTCATTAGCTACACGGTGGTTCACCTGTTCCATTTTTGTTATTTATTGGTGTAGTCCAGAGGTGGTCAAAATACGGCCCGCGGGCCGAATACGGCCCGTCGGTCTTTTTAATCCGGCCCGCCGAAAGTTGGTCGACAATTAAGGTTCGATGTGAATGATTGCATTCATTTCAATTGGACTTGTAATAACAGGCATTTCACCGCCAGGTGGCGCATTGAGTTGAAGTTGCAGAACCCGGGGGCTGGGGGGGGGGGGTGTTTTTCGACCACCTAGGACCTCTGTATCGCTCTACTTCTACTGGTCTGATCACAACCCATCTGCAGCAATGCACAGGCTAAAATAGGTCATCAACAACACTGTTGTCATTTTTTTAAAAAGTATATTAATATAGTACTTTCATGCTTTTGTTCTTTTGATGTCTGTCAACAAATGCATTTTTTTTTTATGTACCATAGCTCATGATGACCTGGCCCTTCTGTCAAATTTTAAAAGTCAATGCGGCGCCCGAGCCAAAAAGTTTGCCCACCCCTGTTGTAGTCTAAATGAGTCGTAAAGGGAAATTCAGCTACTTAAACAGTGATGGTTTGTGCAATTGGTGACTCTGAGGCGCCGGGTTTTTGTGCCTTGCTAAAGACGATGCAGACTTGCATTTTTCCAACTTTAAATTGCAGTTTTGGTTGCACACAAATGGACCTGAACAGTGACCCACCTGTTCCGAAGTCTGAGTCCTGCTTGTATGTTGTCAATGTCACCAAGACATTAAACAGCTTTTCAACACTGTGCATACAAGTTTAAAATGCCACCCTCGCACTGCATCTCATCAATTTGTGCAGTTGAACTAAAAACGAAATGGCCAGCATATGAATGTATATTAAACAAATGGCGTCTCTCTCCCAGGATGCAGGTACATTTGAAGTGGAGGAGAGTGGCTCTGCAGCACTGCAAAAACTGGACCCGGCAGGTGCTAAAATACAGAAAATAATCCACCCTACCCCCTCCATTTTTAAAATTAGATGACGTGTATCTTTTCTTATGCACTGCTATCACCTGCAGGAAATTTGACCGGTATGGTTGGTACAGCCCTCTACGTTAGTCCAGAAGTTCAAAGAAATACCAAAGCTAGCTACAATCAAGTAAGCATTTCAGACATTGTCCTCATGGCAAAAGATTTAGTTTTTTGAATCAGTCAAATTTCAGGAAAATCTACCTGGCCGTGTGCTATTTTATTTTTTTTGTAATTCGTAGAACAGCGCACGTTGTAGATCATCTTATTTTCTGTTCTCAGAAAGTTGATTTGTTCAGCCTGGGTATCATCCTCTTCGAGATGTCTTACCGGCCGATGATTACTGGGGCTGAGCGCATTTCTGTCCTGAGCCAGCTTCGTGTGGTATGTGCGTAACAGAGATTCATCCTGGAAAGACTTTAGGGCCACGTTACTTACCTCCCCTCCTTTTCTTTCTTCAGGAGGCCATTCACTTCCCTGACGACTATAGTACATATGAGCAAGGAACGCAGGTGATGAATGTTTTGACACGGCATTAGGAATGAATAGTTTCCCTTGCTGTTATCGCCTGCTCCCTGCGTTGTCATCGACCCAGATTGATGTGTTGCACTTGTGTCTTTACCGTCAGAGGAAAGTGATAGAATGGCTTCTGAAGCATGACCCCGCGCTGCGACCCACCGCCCAGGAGCTGCTCAAAAGCGAACTGCTGCCGCCGCCCCAGATGGAGGAGTCGGAGCTGCATGAAGTGTTGCAGCACACCATGGCCAATATCAATTGCAAAGCTTACCGCAGCATGGTGGCCCAGTTGTTTGCTCAGATTAATTCGCCAGTCATGGATTTCACCTACGATATAGACCTTCACAAGGTATGAGGTTGACGCTGAGAAAGTTTTAAAAGGAGTTTGATAGGTCATTTTGTACGAGCATTTAAGGTCCAAAAAATACCAATTTGGCCTCACAAAGTTTGTTTGGCCGCATATGTCATTCACCATTTCCCTTCTCCGCCTTGAGATGTCACTGTGGCCTCGCGATGAACTGCGGCAAACTCCACTCATCACGCGGCCCGCAAAGGCACGTTCATGCTTGTTCCATGCCTTGTGTTCCTTAACAGAGGCTGTTTGTTTTGTCCCCCTCCAGGGAAGCTTCAGCTTCAGCAGCGCCAAATTGCAGCAGTATGTGTATGAGACGATCACCAGGATTTTCAAGAAGCACAGTGAGTGTGGAAGCCTTGCTCTCAGAATTTGGGCATGCGGGGAGCTGACAACGACGTGCAAACCTTTGAGACTCGGCCATCTGCTCTACTGAATCTCGCATGAACAATAAATGCACTGTTTTGAAGAGCGAGAGTCGACTCGGGTAGCCTGTGTTGCGCTGCGTTTTTGCAAATGACCGATTAGCTCCTGCTGCTCATTTTCTATCTCCTCACACGCATCACTTCTTTCAAGGTGAGGGTTATGTTATGTTAGGCGTACGCCTGCGGCCCTGTGTGATGTGTGCCATCAGGTGCAGTACGCCTGCAGACACCGCTGCTGCTTCCCAGACACAGAAAGCTCTGTGAAGGCAGCGAGCCGGCCTGCTTCATGGATCACAGTGGCATGCTGGTGACGCTGCCCTACAACCTTCGAGTGAGTGTCTTCCACTCTGCGCAAATCAACCGTAACGGTGCCAGATGTTCAGTAGAAAGGGAACTCTGTTTATTCAGGAGAAACTACCATGAGGAAACCATGTGACCTAAGTGGTTAATTGAATGCTTCAAGATATGCATCGCCATCGTTCATTATTGTACATGAATGCATTGAACAACTCACCTCTTCTTTTGATTCTAGATGGCGTTTGCGAGATATGTCGCCCGAAACAACATAACCCATCTAAAGAGGTAATAATTGAACCCAGTATGGGCTAAGGGTGTAGATCATGAAGAGTTTTTAAAGTCAATCAGGAGTTTGTTTTACCTAACATTTGTCTCGATAAAATGATGCCAGCGGATCCCTGCTAGAAAACCTTTGGAGGTTACAAAAGATGCATATTGAACAACGTAGTTTGTGTAAGAAAGTCGTGCGTCACGGGGCGCTTAGATCTGCTTAGTTACAGCTATAAAATATAATATCAATTTTTACGAATATTTCTGAGGCCAATTAAATAAAAGTTTTAAATTTTGAGTTTTTCATTGAATTTATTGCTTTGGCATTCTCGAAAAAAAGCCACTGATTGTTGAATAGTCCAATAATACTAAATCTATTACTATTTTACATAATGTATTGTTGTTGTGGAAAAACTGTGTGGCAGATTTGGAATGAGTGCAAACAATTCTTTTTGAAAAGTTTGCTTGCATTTCTAATGAAGGTGAGGTTAAGCAGCTCGGATAGTGGATGGATGGATGGGTGAAATATAACAACAGATGGATAATGGTCATGAATTTGAGTTTTCCAAATTTGTGTCGTTGAGTAAAAACAAGCTTGTTTTCCCCTCTTTTCCAAGGTACAGCATCGATCGTGTCTTCAGGCCCAGGAAGCTGGATCGCGCCCACCCAAGGGAGCTTCTCGAGTGTGGCTTTGACATCATCACACCAGTCACCAACAGCCTGCTCCCAGATGCCGAGTCCATTTACACAATCTCTGAAATAGTTCAGGAATTCCCTGCACTTCAGGTTCTTCCCCCTTTTATCATATTTGGAATAACTTCAATGTCAGCGTGTGCTCCGCTGCTATGCCTTGCTTCACTTCGCGACGGAACATTTTGTCGACGGGCTCCTCGCGTCCTCGTTCTTTCCAGCGAATGGCGTCATCTCAACTTGCGTTGTTTGTTTTCTTTCTCCCCTAAACGTCCCACTCGCATGCCTAACATACCAAACTGTTGAGGAAGTCTGACAGATTTACACCATGTTTATTATATACACCCGAAATCAGTTTGGCACGGCTTACTTCACTTCCTCCCCTCCCTCCCTGCAAAATCCATTTCCTGTCCACACTTGCCAGTGCTGCCAGTTTTGACCGGCATGTCTCTTGAACCCAATCAACCCAAATTCAACCCTTGTAGGGGTCCGCCGAGCCACCCAATGTAATGTGAAAGCTTTTGTATAATTTGGAATGTCATTTAAGAGACATTCCAAATTAAAAAAAAATTTAAATGACATTTTTCGAGCAGACAAATCACTCTTTCCTACCGTTAAACAAATAGTCGAGCTTCTCTGCTAATGAGAAATGACTTTATAGTAGATAGTATTGCAGTGACTTTGTCGCATGTAGATTTTTTTTTTGTCCTTTCTCCCATTTCCAGGAGAGGAATTACAACATTTATCTGAACCATACTAGTTTACTGAAGGCCATCCTGCTTCACAGCGGAATCCCCGAGGACAAACTGAACCAGGCCTCCAACATACTGTGTGACGCCATGGTCAGTAACAGTCTCACGTGTCTCACAGATGTTGTCCACATGGGGTGCCTGTGGCAGGTTATATGCTTGCGTCTGTTGAATCTGGTGAATCCTCTTCTGAAACTTTCCCTAGAGTGAAAAGCTGACCAAACGTGAGCTACAGGCAAAGTTCTGCAACTTTTCACTGTCGACAAACAGCGTGAGTGTCCACCGGGTGTTTGGGTTGTCCGGATAAATAATCCCAAGGCAGCATGTTGCTCCGTCATTGCCGCTGAGCTTCCCCTCCTCTCTTGTGTACAGTTGCAGGTGTTGTACAAGTTCATAGAACAGAAGGGCACGCTGAAAGAAGTGGCACCATTACTGGCTTCACTCACCAAGCAGAAGACGGCCGTCATGCAATTGGCAAAGCAGGGCCTCAAGGACCTGGAGGAGGTTACGGTGCTGCTTCAAAGACTCGGAGTGAAACTGCCAGTAAGGGTGTCTCTTGTAAACGGGTTAACTAAGCACAGAGTGTCTTAAAAAGTCTACACCACCCGGATTTTTGTGTTATTACAAAAAATAAAATGAGAACCAGATGAATAATCAGAGACATTTTTCCACTATTAATGTGACCTGTAACCTATGCCAGTCAGTAGTATTAAAAAAAAGTCTTTTTGACTGGAAGTAAAAATAAAATAAGAAAATGTGGTTGCAAAAGTGTGTACCCCTTCTAATAACACCATGTTTCACTGTTGGTATGGTGTTCTTTTGGTGATGATCATCAGTGTTTGTGCCAACCATATCTTTCGGACCCCGTCATGCATCCACTTGATCTCGGTTGTAAATTTTTACTTCCTCTCTCCAGCGGATTCTTATTTTTTCAGTTGTACATGTCATGGGTGACATTTATGGATTTATCTTGATTTCACAAAAATCTGGCATTTGATCGGTCTGTCATGGTGAAGAAGGAGCTGAGCCAAAGGGCGAAGCTCTCAATTTACCGGTCGATCTACGTCCCAACCCTCATCTATGGTCACGAGCTATGGGTCGTGATCGAAAGAACGAGATCCCGGTTACAAGCGGCCGAAATGAGTTTTCTCCGCAGGGTGTCCGGGCTCTCCCTTAGAGATAAGGTGAGAAGCTCAGTCATCCGGGAGGGGCTCAGAGTCGAGCCGCTTCTCCTCCACATCAAGAGGAGCCAGATGAGGTGGCTTGGGCATCTGATTCGGATGCCTCCTGAGCGCCTCCCCGGTGAGGTGTTCCGGTCATGTCCCACCGGGAGGAGACCCCGAGGAAGACCCAGGACACGCTGGAGAGACTATGTCACCCAGCTTGCCTGGGAACGACTCGGGATCCCCCGGGGAGAGCTGGAAGAAGTAGCTAGGGAGAGGGAAGTCTGGGCTTCCCTGCTAAAGCTGTTGCCCCCGCGACCCGGCCCCGGATAAGCGGTAGATGATGGATGGATGGATGGATGGATGGCATTTGAACAGGGTTCTGTAGACACTTCATACCACAGTATGTTCTTGACCCCGTTTAATGTCGATTGGATCTCCCCTCAGGTGGTAGTCAATTTAGGCTTGGTGTACAAGGTGCAACACCATTCCGGAATCATCTTCCAGTTTGTGGCCTTCATCAGGAAGCGCAATCGAATTGTACCAGACATACTGGCAGCTGGAGGGCGCTATGACAACCTGGTAGTGTAATTTCATGCACCATCCACACTTTTTGACACATTTCAATTTTAAAAACTAAGACGGATTCCTAAATGAACATTTATCTGACCTTCATTTGATTAGTGATACAGGATTGCCTTTTTCTATTGTAAGATCCTGGAATTTCGTGGGCCCGCCTCCACAGTGCCAGTACCCTCTGCCGTGGGCGCCAGCGTGGCGTTTGACAAAGTGTGTGCCGTGGTGGCCGGCATGGCGGAGCCAGTGAGGAAAACACACACACACACACACCACACACTAACATCTGACATCTAATTATAATGAAGAAGCAGCAGACGGGATCATATTTAATTTCAACTTATTACAGCATTTGGCCGACACGTACAGAGACAAGTTAATAACTATGATCACTGGGAGTCTATAATTAGTATCTACCGGTACAGTATTTAATAATATATGTAAGGGTTAGATTCTAATAAAAAAAGAATGAGTAGGTGAGAGAAAAAAAATGATACTTTAAATTTGGGATCAATTCATTTGTTGTTCTACATCTTTGAAAAGAATCCATTCATCTTCTTCCTAACCGCTTGATCCTCACTAGGGTCGCGGGGGGTGCTGGAGCCTATCCCAGCTGTCTCCGGGCAGTAGGCGGGGGACACCCTGAATCGGTTGCCAGCCAATCGCAGGGCACACAGAGACGAACAACCATTCGCACTCACACTCACACCTATGGACAATTTAGAGTGTTCAATCAGCCTGCCATGCATATTTTTGGAATGTGGGAGGAAACCGGAGCACCCGGAGAAAACCCACGCAGGCCCGGGGAGAACATGCAAACTCCACACAGGGAGGCCGGAGCTGGAATCGAACCCGGTACCTCTGCACTGTGAAGCCGACGTGCTAACCACTGGACTACCGGGCCGCCCGAAAAGAATCCATGTATAATACAAATCAACATCTGCAATATAGAGTAGTAGTACACTGCAGCGTTGTGCTGTGCGCAGTTAAGAAATGATCTCTGCTTGATTGTTATTTTGAAACAATTTTACTGTGGAGCTTGGCTTCAACGTGACTTGTTGCAAAAGTGATTCGAACAGCCGTCGGAACGCAAGGCATAGCTGCTGAAAAGCTGCCATCCATTGCAGTGTGTTACTGACGGCGCGTGCTTGCTGCGTTCACTGACATAAATAGGCCTCAATGTTGTTTTCGTAACACTGTCATATCTGTGATCTTTTTCCTCAGCCGTCATTAAGTTCTTGTGATGTCCTCGTGGTCCCCGTGGGACATTCATCCATGTCCAGAGCCATCGGTGTCCTCCAGAAGCTGTGGAGCAGCGGTGTCACCGCAGACATTGCCTACGATGTCTCACAGGTTTGTGTCCATCTAATTGTTACTTTAACTCTTAATGGTGACTGCTTTGAAAAATGGAGGGCGGAAATCCAGGCTGGGCTTTTCCTTATGCCGTAATTTCTGGAGAATAACATAGACTCTGAAAATCACCCATTCAAAAGCAGTTTTTCCACAGGACTTTGTATGTTATGCATTCTCCTGACTTGCACCCAATTAAATTTTAGAAAAAAGTTTTTGTCCAAAAAAATAAATAAAAAAGTGTGTTATTCTCGAGAAATTACTGGAGTTGTTAGACTATACACAGACCTGATTGGCTGGATCAGATCAACAGATATTTCACATGATCATGGAAAATCTGTCATCGCTTGTCTTAATTTGCCAATGCACAAAATAAGATGTTACTGTAAACACAATCCCGATCAATTCAGCGACATTGTGTTGACGTGCAGAGAGTAAATCATTTTCAAATATTTTTGGGGTGTATTGAATGTTTTTCAAAGTTGTTGGGAGAACTTTTGAGGCTCAATTATGAGTATTTCCCACCGGCATGTAATTTAAGAGGCTGTGATAAGTGTTGAACTGAAGCCAATGTTTTAGTTGAGCTTTTAAAATCAGGCCCTTAGCTTGGCAATTTTAAACTTAACGATAAGGTCTGAGTGCCGTTTGGAAGGAATTGTGCCCCATTCGCTTGTTGATAAGAATGAGCAGTCACAATGTGACACAATTGTCAGCACTTAATGGAACCTTATCAGCCTCTCACAGGCAACGCTATCAGCAAATATAAACTGTATGTAGCATGAGCCCAACGAGCACTCATAAAAATTCTTAATGACCCCATATAAGGCTTTCCAAATTCAAAGGAACAGCAGCCACGACTATAAAGACAAATGGTCAAATTATCACGTCGGGCTTCTGCCTCATATAGCGCCTCTATTCGCACCCATTGGAGATAATTCGTTTTCCCGAAATGAAAATTGATTTAACCCTTTCGGGGGCAGCGGTTACTGCAGTCAGCTCATCATGTTATCAGGTCACAGGGTGCTTGAAAGGGTTAAATATCATACACAATGTTGCAAGTCCTAAATATACAGTATATGTTTATACTGTGTATTGACATGAAACAAGATCTGAAAACCAAGCCAGAGAATTACCAGTACTAAATATCGATAGATATATTTTTTCTGCTTCATGACTCGCAAATAAGACATCGATAAACACTGCACTATACACCACAGCAATGTAGGTAACTTCAAGCGGTCAGGAGACCATTAACTTATTTGAAAAGAGAATATTGGTGAGCGAATGAATATTTGAATCCTTCAAAGACACTCCTAATCAATAACTATTTATTTAAAAATCCTACAAGAACTGACATCTGCCTTCCTATAAATTTTCTATTGGGAATAATCAAAAACAGTCAATTTGAAGATGATGTTGGGGCTCGCAAACCTTTATTTGGACAACACAAACAGTGTTGTTGCAATGTGATAGTTGTCTCAGTGAAAGAAGAAACATGCTATGATTGGAATCAAACAAACAAGCAGAGTCCTGATGCCTCTTTCACTTTCTTCGAGTATACCTGTACTGTATTTGAGAAGACCAAGCACTCGATAAGGACGTGGTCTCTGGCATAGCGCAGTGCCTGCACATTTTTTTCCTTTTAATATTGTACTTCTGACCGTGTTTATTTTTCTGTACTAACTTGGGATGTAAGTGGCCACTCTCTCTGCCTCAAAGCTCCGAGAAGCAAATTAGGAAGAGTTGGTTTCTGGCTGGAAACAAGCAGCCCTTTCTAAATGGTCGATGGTGTTTGTGTGGTTACAGCTAATTACGTGTGTGGCCCAACACCCAAATAATTGGTCGGACTTTTAGAACGGCTTATTCAGATTAGGCTTTTGTGAGCCCCCGTCACATGGTAGTCTTTGCAGCGCCCCTGAAAGAGCACTTCCAGTTTGCCCTAAGCCAGCTAAGGGCTTCGATGGAGCATTTTCACATTATCTGTAACCTTTGGTTCACATCAGGGGGCGTTTTAAGTCTTAAGAAGTACAGGTTGACAAACACAGTGATGTTCACGTGACATGACTATTGGTTTATCTTTGCAAAGGCACGGTTTACACATACAGGGGACGCATCATTTGCGATTCCAAGGCAAACTAAAAGTTGATATGTTGTAGTCTCAGGAGACGTTGATGGAACACTGCCGGGTGGCTGGCATCACGTGCATGGCCATGGTATCCGACAAAGAGGGGAACTACGTGAAGGTAATCCGCCCAATGAGAATCTACTTGTACAAGTTATGGATAAAAGTATTAAAAACCTTTGCCAATTTTACTTGCAGATATAAAATATATAGTTGATTTTCCACCTTTCGGACGATTTTCTGCAAGATTTTAGTGTGTGTATGTGGGATATATTATTATATTTTAATACATGCATCAAGAAAATGCATTTTCTAGGATAACTATGGATTTGAAATTTGCTGTGTGCACTGGAGCAAAGCCTTCTTCACAGATCCCATAAAAGTTGAAGCTTAGATTTTGTCCATCCATCCATCCATTTTCTGAACCGCTTGATCCTCACAAGGGTCGCGGGGGGTGCCGGAGCCTACCCCAGCCGTCTTCGTGCAGTAGGTGGGGGACACCCTGAACCGGTTGCCAGCCAATCGCAGGGCACACATAGATGAACGACCATCCGCGCTCACACTCACACCTAGGGACAATTTGGAGTGTACAATCAACCTGCGATGCATGTTTTTGGAATGTGGGAGGAAACCGGAGTACCCGGAGAAAACCCACGCAGGCACGGGGGAGAACATGCAAACTCCGCACAGGGAGGCCGAAGCTGGAATTGACGGGGCTAACCACTGGACCACTGGTCCGCAGCATAAATTTGTCCAAAAATAATAAATTTTAGTCGAAGACACTTTTCATCGTACTTCAAGACACTTGATAACAAGAATTGAGGAATACAGGATAAAAACATACAGTTTCAAGCAAAATATACATTTTTAAAACAAAACAAATGTCACGAAAGAAAAACAAAATTGAAAAATTATCAAAGAATTCAAATTCAAGGCCACCTAAGTGGTCTTCCCCAAGCCCTGGTCGAGTCATTACAAATAAGTGCATCTCCAGCCCGGTGTGCGTGAAGCATCTGTTCTTTGGTTTGTCAACACTTGGCTTTCATTCCTCTGAGGCACATCTTGAAGTCATTTTAATCAATCCTCAGGTCAAATCCTTTGAGAAGGACAGGCAGTCCGAGAAAAGGGTTCTTGAGTTTGAAGTGGTGGAGCACATCATTCAGAAATTTCGGACCAAATTCGTAGAGGAAAGATACATCAGGTAAAGTGATTCTTGTCAGGCTTGGAGTGTTGCTCTGCCGTTTCTGGTAAGCTTGATACAAGTTGTTCTTTGTGCTCCATGCAGGGAAATATCTGAAAGCATGGGCCAGAACCCCAAAGGCTCCCAGCTCAACACCACAGGTCCTGCGCGCACACCCCTTCACCCGCACGCCTTCTGTTTACACTCACCCTGCCGATGTGAAGCATTAGCCGCATGTTGCACTCAACACGTTTCACAGTCGGGCCTTTGTTTCCCTGCAGTTACTTTCCCAAGTCAAAGTATAATGTGATAAAACGTGATGATGAAAGATTATAGTGTCTCGAAAGATTAGCCTCAAGTGTTGCGCTACTCACCCGTATATGCACAGCCGACAATGTGTTGTAATGATTCTGTACATTGATCACACGAGTGTGTGTTTTTGTTTTGTTTTGTTTTGTTTTGTTTTTTTGGTCCATAGGATCTTCTGAGCAGCACGGGAGCAGCTGCGGCATGAATATGAATGTGAATGTCATCAGTTTGGAGAAATTGTCTTCCAGTGCGAGACGCCGCTTTGAGACTCAGGTAACTGAAACGATGCGTCCGATGCCGCTTCAGCTCTCCGCGGCCGTTCCGAAAGTAAATATCGTTCCGCTTGCTTGACTTTTCAGTGCAGGCTGTTGATGAGCGTGTTATGTCGGACAGTTTCTCGTAAATAGAAGCTGGGTGGTTTTTATTTTACACTTTAGACATTTATCGTACGGTGTTTCCACACTCTATCGCGGTTCATCACTTGCGTCCACCCCTGTTACATCACAGTTTTTTCTCCCAGAGTGTGTTCGCAGCTCAGTGGATCCCTGCATATTCGCAATTTGCATATTTTGGGGTGAACCTATTCTCGATTATTTGCTGAAAAAACATTTAGCTGTTTATTGTTTTCGGTCCAATGCAGTAAAAGTGATCATTTGGACGCCATCTTGTGGAATATTGTTGTTGTGCACCTTATGCATTGTCGAAAGTAAAATTAAACGCACGTTTCACCCGATGATGCTATTAAGAGCCCATGTAGTCTACTTGTCCATTACAGTGGCCTTGTATTACTTAAGGTTTAAAAAAAAACATTTTTTTTTATGGATATAAGTCGTATGTTTCGGCTAGCATATTAGCTAATCCTATTGATGAGCCTCTTGTGAAGGTGTTTTTTTTTTACGTTGAATAATTGAACCGCTGAATACAGTTCATGTGACATCGGGTTTATGATTGTGTACATACTAAATGCATGCTGTTGTTGCTTTTAGAATGGCTGTTTTAGGCGCTTTGCTGCCCTCTTGTGGCATCTTTTTTCATGGTTTCTACTTATTGCAGATTTTGGAATGCACTAAATATCATCCGCAATCAAAGAAGGTTCACTACGCCAAATTTCCCTCAATTGCATTAAGGCACAAATCACCAGATTAATTCTGCACAATAAACGTAATTCTTAAGGATCAATTCATTGATTCATCATTTCGTGCGGCCATCACTGTGATCACCTGTCAATTACGTGATTACCCACAATGCATCCGTATAGCAGGTTCAAAAAAAGCTCTTCGCGAGGGACAGCTTAGTGGTCCTCTCATGAAGTAACCGCACGCAAAAACAAACATTTTTTTTTCGCATGTCGTGTATGTTTATGTTTGTGCTCTTTCATTTTGACCATGCAAAGAATTCTTTTCTTCCACCCTTCTCTTTTTCATTATTTTTGACTTTGTTTATCTTACCCTCTCCCCACCTCTCAGATCCACACAAGATTACAGACTCTTGCAAACAGTTTGCAAAACAAGAGCAGTGACATCGAAGTTCTGGCAGTAAGTCATGTTGTTTGTTTACCCATACATCCACTTCCCCATCTCATACTGTCCCGCTTTATCTTTCTCCTTCAAGTGTGACATCTCTGCACGATGAAAAGGGTTTGAATAGCCAAAGTATGAAACATCTGGCGGAGGAGGCCTATTAGAGTTGTTTAAATGTAACTCATGCCAAGTTCCCCCAGTTGCAGCAAACATTGCCCTGAATCCAAACATGTCGCTATACAATACAAGGAACACATCCTTCATCATGCCACTGCCGTTTTGAGAGGTTTTTTTTTTTGTGGTTGCTTCCTAGATTTATTGCCAAGATATGCACGCCATAAATCATCTTATTTACCTTGTCACGGCGCGGTCCAAAAAAATGTTTGTCGTTCCTGTGAGACTCTGGATTCTATCAAGATCTCATTGGTAAATATGACTTATTGAAACATCCCACGCCTAATCACCGTCGTTCCACGAAACGGTCGCGCGGGCCTCCAAGTCTTTGTTGTTGCACGTCAGCAGCCTGTTTGTATATCAGTCCGACTGGAACACAGCAGCGCTCATTTTCCAATGATCGGCCCAGGAGGCAATTAAGCCCCTTCCTGGGAAAGGGTCACGGGCTGTTTTTCAAACCAGGGGAAAGTGGAATTTTGAGTAATGCTGCTCTGAAAGAATTACGCAACCTGCCGAGTGAGCTTGTACACAAGGCATTCTTCTTCCCTAAATCGTCATTGCGTTATTTTGAAACACAATGGCTTCTAAATGCGCTATTTTTTCCCCCCCTCTTCCTGCAGGTGGACCTTCAGAAGGAAACACTGATCAACTTCCTGTCTCTGGAGGTCAGTCCCCTCATAACTTGTCAAAAACATTTCAATCAAAAGGCTATACATCCCCGGTGATGGGAAGAATGCGGTGGGTTGGGGCTACCTGGAAAGAGTGGGAATTATAGCTCAAGAATCCAGACAGGAAGAGGGGATCCCGTCTCCTTCCTACGGCGCGGCCTCTAGTCACGGAGGGTGGCGCGAGGGAACACCCCTGACTTTTTCCACCGGCGGGGAAACAAGCTTCATACCTTCCCCTCTTTCACAAAGCTGCCATACAGTCGGGCATGCATGCTTAGTGGGTGTTAATATTCACATTCCAGATCCCTGACCCAAAGCCTCTTTGCAATAACTGCTGTTCGGAAGGACTTTTAATTACGGTACATTGTAACCAGAAACAAGAATAAAATGGTGGTGGGCCGCGGCGTTATATAAGCGGCACCTCATAAATTGAGGGCCACCTCTGCAACGAGCTCCACATAGCAAACGGAATGATCGTAACTCTGGGAAGAGCCCGCTTAGAATCAACGTATCTTGGCGTCTGCAATTTGGACGCCGTCATCTCTTTAACAGTCAATAAGCAAGCGTAAACTTACAAGTCAACGGCCTCCGCTTAACTACTGTAAAGCACGCTGCACGCATTTGCCCATCCCAGTTTCTCTCTTCCACAGTTTGAGAATGAGGAGCAGTACAACAGCAGCGTGAAGACTCTGCTTTCCCGGCTCCCCAAGCAGCGCTACCTGAAGTCCATCTGTGATGAGATCCACACTTTTAAAATGACCAAGAGGTACCATTCAGAGGGCGCAGGGGCTCGGCTGCAGTGCAATTAAAACTCATTCAGTACCAGCCAATTCTAGACCAAGTCTGAAAAGACGTTTAAAAACGTCTTTGGGAGTGAATGAGTTATGGGTGTAGAATATACATATCTAGAATATATATATATACTGTATATTTATAAATAAAGGAAATGGCTTGACGCTAACTAACACGGGGGCGTAGCGAGGTCGAGGTACGGCTCGCATGCCTATTTAATATTCTCTGTCTCCCCAGCAATGTTAAATCCTCCGTGTTTGAGCCGCTCGTGTTGTGACACCCGTGAACGCCCTTTAGTGATCAGCCCCATGAGGAATTGTGGCGGCTTTTCTCTTGCATGACTAGGATGGTAGCAAAAAAGCTACCCCCCCCCCCCAAAAAAAAAAAAATCACAGCCTTGGAAGCAAAGTTGTTTTTAATTTCCTGTCTGTGTTTTGAGTTAGTATTTAGTATTTCAGTGAATCCAAATTGATTAAAGCGCCTTATAGAAGTGAGGGGATTGTTTTTTGGGGGGGGGGGGGGCGGGGGCTCAATACCTATGTAGTTATTTTTGTTGAACTTGAGGCCTAAATAAGCAAGGACGACCAAGCAGGTTCAAGAAGGTCACCTTGCAGCATGAAGTCGACGTGCCCTGGGGGCTCAGCTGTCATGAGTAACTTGAAAAAGGCATTTGTGTGCCAGGTCACCTTCTCACAACACGACTTTACAAATTCCTTTGAAGTGATTGAAGCTATTGAAGTAGACTTCTTTGGGCATTTCCGTGACATGGCGTCTCCTGCTTCTTAAAGTCTGACACACGTGTCGTCTTGCCCCAGGGTGGCTGTGGTGGTCTTGTACAGCTTGAAGGATGACTACTACAAGACTCTCGTGTGAAAACCATTCTGTTCCCTGACCCGGACCACTTCCTGCTGCCGGCTCGGGAAATATTCACCTTGAATTGTGTGCTCTTATGTCGACAAGCACTAGCCCAAAAGACACTCTCGCTACCTTCATCATACCTCAGCTTTGATGAAACTGTAGCACCCGGCCGGGCACAAGAAGGTTTGTGGACTTCAACATTGCCTTAATGCTTGAGTAGGTGTTTTTTATTTTTAAACTGACAACAGTATTTTCTTGTAATAAAGAGTGGGACTGATAGTAGGAATAAACCCTTTCTTCACATGCCTTGGTCTTGCGTGTTCTTCACCATTCTCACCCTCGCATGTCATTCTCATATGGTGTTGTGTGTTATTCCTTTCCAATGTGCAGGGATGGCAATTTTCCGCGGATACGCTGAAATCCGCCGTTTTATTTCTTAAATTGAACATTTTTGTGAATCGTCTAAATCCCTTGAGAAAATTTTAGAGGGGGTCAGATACCTTATCGTCAAGTTTTTACGAGCTCTCCCGATCAGTCTTTCCATCTTCCGATTGTAAACAGCCCTGCGATTGGACGTGTATGATGTCTTACTTGTGATTGGTCGCTATGTCGGCAAATGCAAATCACAACCAATCCGTGTTCGCCTTCCTAAACCCCTTTCTCGCGAATGCCAAATGTTATCGAGACTCGCGACAAAGCTAAAGTGCTTCAGATAAATGCGGATCTGAAAAACACCCCAGTCAGCAAAGGCATCTGGCCCGGTGTTTTTAGCCGAAAAAAACTACCATATATATATATATATATATAGTAAGGCGTTTTTAGCCGAAAAAAACGACCATGTATAGTAGGGCGTTTTTGGACGAAAAAAATGACCATGTATCATAAGGCATTTTTGGACAAAATTTTTAGCCGAAAAAAACGACCATGTAAGGTAAGGCGTTCGTAGCCGAAAAAAACCCACCATGTATAGTAAAGCCTTTTTAGCCGAAAAAAAACAGACCATGAATAGAAAGGCGTTTTTAGCCGAAAAAAACGACCATGTATAGTAGAGCGTTTTTGGACGAAAAAATGACCGTGTATACTAAGGCATTTTTGGACAAAAATTTTAGCCGAAAAAAAGACCATGTATCGTAAGGCGTATTTAGCCGAAAAAAACGACCATGTATCTATCATAAGGCATTTTCGGACAAAATGTTTTGCTGAAAAAAACCACCATGTATAGTAAGGCCTTTTTAGCTGAAAAAAAACAGACCATGTTTATATCGTAAGGCGTTTTTAGCCGAAAAAAAAAAATAGGACCATGTAGTGTTTAGCCGAAAGAAACAACCATGATTAATAAAAGAAAACTCCACTGCTCTATGTGGTTCTTTGGCTCAGTGGTAGAGTGATGGAGTGCCACACCAGAGGTTGAGTGTTTAATCTCTGGTTGTTGCAACAATGTCTACTCTTTAACCACCATATACAACTTATTTGAGGAAAAACACAACAACCCAAAGGTTTATTGTTGTGGGTTAGCTCAGTGGTAGAAAGCTAAAGTCCCAAATCCATCAGTTGCGTGTTCCATTCCCAGTTTTTGCAACAAGGTAACATCTTTTAATCACCCTTTGTAGCTTTATTGAAGAAAACACAAAACAAACAAGAAGCCATGTGGCGGTGTGGCTCACGGGTAGAGAAACCATGTCCCAAACTAGCGGTTCAATCCCCAGAGGTTGCACCCATATCCCTGCTTTCTTTGATCAACATGATAAGGAAGGCTTATTGAAGTCGTTTTTTGTATTGTTAGGCGTTTTTTGCTGTAGATGGTTGGTTTTTTTTCCGTAGAAAAACGCCTTACCATACATGGTCGTTTTTTGGGGTTAAAAAGGCCTTACTATACATGGTTGTCTTTTTCGGCTAAAAACGCCCTACTATACATGGTAGGGTTTTTTTCGTTGAAAAACGCCTTACATGGTCATTTTTTCGGGTAAAAATGCCTTACTATATATACATGGTCGTTTTTTCCAGCTAAAAAATTTGTCTAAAAACGCCGTACTATACATGGTCATTTTTTTTGGGCTAAAAACACCTTACTTTATGCATGGTCGTTTTTTTGGGCTAAAAACGCCTTACTATACATGGTCGTTTTTTTCGGCTAAAAATTCCCTCAAAAATGCCTTACTGTACATGGTCGTTTTTTTCGGCTAAAAACGCCTTACTATATGCATGGTCGTTGTTTTCGGATAAAACGCCTTACTACACATGGTCATTTTTTTGGGGCTAAAAACGCCTTACTACACATGGTCGTTTTTTTCGGCTAAAAATGTTGTCCAAAAACGCCTAACTACACATGGTCGCTTTTTTGGCTAAAAACGCCTCATTATACATGGTCGTTTTTTTGGGTAAAAACGCCTTACTATACATGTTCGTTTTTTTCGGCTAAAAACGCCTTACTTTATGCATGGTCGTTTTTTTCGGCTAAAAATTTTGTCCGAAAAGGCCTTACTCTACATGGTTGTTTTTTTCCGTTTAAAAACGCCTTACTATACATGGTCGTTTTTTTCGGCTAAAAACGCTGTACTATACATGGTCGTTTTTTTGGGCTAAAAACGCCTTACTATATGCATGGTCGTTTTTTTTTGGATAAAACGCCTTACTACACATGGTCATTTTTTGGGGGCTAAAAACGCCTTACGTCGTTTTTTTCGGCTAAAAATTTTGTCCAAAAACGCCTTACTATACATGGTCGCTTTTTCGGCTAAAAACGCCTTACTATACATGGTCGTTTTTTTTTCAGCTAAAAATTTTGTCCAAAAAAGCCTTACTATACATGGTGGCTTTTTCGGCTAAAAACGCCTTACTACACATGGTCATTTTTTTTGGGCTAAAAACGCCTTCCTATACATGGTCGTTTTTTTCGGCTAAAAATTTTGTCAGGTGTGTTGCTCTTGGGAGAGCTGGAAAACAGGCAGGACAGCGGGCCTTGAGGACTGACTTTGGACACCAATGCTATACATGGTCGTTTTTTTCGGCTAAAAACGCCTTACTTTATGCATGGTCGTTTTTTTCGGCTAAAAACGCCTTACTTTATGCATGGTTGTTATTTTTCGGCTAAAAATTTCGTCCGAAAAGGCCTTACTCTACATGGTTGTTTTTTTTCGTTTAAAAACGCCTTACTATACATGGTCGTTTTTTTCGGCTAAAAACGCCTTACTATACATGGTCATTTTTTTGGGGCTAAAAACGCCTTACTACACATGGTCGTTTTTTTCGGCTAAAAATTTTGTCCAAAAACGCCTTACTATACATGGTCGCTTTTTCGGCTAAAAACGCCTTACTATACATGGTCGTTTTTTTTTCAGCTAAAAATTTTGTCCAAAAAAGCCTTACTATACATGGTGGCTTTTTCGGCTAAAAACGCCTTACTACACATGGTCATTTTTTTTGGGCTAAAAACGCCTTCCTATACATGGTCGTTTTTTTCGGCTAAAAATTTTGTCAGGTGTGTTGCTCTTGGGAGAGCTGGAAAACAGGCAGGACAGCGGGCCTTGAGGACTGACTTTGGACACCAATGCTATACATGGTCGTTTTTTTCGGCTAAAAACGCCTTACTTTATGCATGGTCGTTTTTTTCGGCTAAAAACGCCTTACTTTATGCATGGTTGTTATTTTTCGGCTAAAAATTTCGTCCGAAAAGGCCTTACTCTACATGGTTGTTTTTTTCGTTTAAAAACGCCTTACTATACATGGTCGTTTTTTTCAGCTAAAAACGCCTTACTATACATGGTCATTTTTTGGGGGCTAAAAACGCCTTACTACACATGGTCGTTTTTTTCGGCTAAAAATTTTGTCCAAAAACGCCTTACTATACATGGTCGCTTTTTCGGCTAAAAACGCCTTACTATATATACATGGTCGTTTTTTTTCAGCTAAAAATTTTGTCCAAAAACGCCTTACTATACATGGTCGCTTTTTCGGCTAAAAACGCCTTACTACACATGGTCGTTTTTTTCGCCTAAAAACGCCTTACTACACATGGTCGTTTTTTTTCACCTAGAAACGCCTTACTATACATGGTCGTTTTTTTCGGCTAAAGATTTAGTCCAAAAATGCCTTACTATACATGGTTGTTTTTGTTGTCCAAAAAGGCAGTTTTTTTCGGCTAAAATTTTCGTCCAAAAACACCTTACTATTCATGGTCATTTTTTTCGGCTAAAAACACCTTGATCACTCACTAATTTTCAGTGAGGATCAAATACAATTTCAAAGAAAAAAAAGTCAATCATTTCAATTTCAGATTGTACAATTCAGATTCAGTTATTCAATATGATTCAGAGTAAAATATACAAATCCATTCATTATCCGAGCCACTTCACCTTCAATTCACGCAATTCAAATTCAGTATAAACTATTTGTAAGTTATTCACATTTAGTTTTTGGTGGCAAATATTCCGCTCCACAGCGTCACACCTAGTTTAGTTTTGGTTGTAAAGTGTCCTAGAGTGTCTTGATAGACACTTATAAATGAAATGTATCATTGCCCTTCCAGCTGAAGTCATCTTGAAGTAACAGACCGTTTCTGTTAACATGCACTTTGACTACGGTTTGAATTCCCGATTTGGAGAAGCACCAGGACCTGCTATCCCACAGATGAATTAAACGCCAACAGATCTTAGATGTCTGCATTTGAGCAGTTTCTTATATTCACAGGTAGACCACTACGTTTCACACGTTTATTTCTCCAAAAAAAAAAAAAAGAGTAAATGTTACAGTTTCACTTATTTACAGGGCTTGGAACAGAGAAATAAATAAGGCGATGATACTGAATATAGCAGATTGGTGTAAATGCTCTAAAATGTACAGCAGCTTTGGCGACCAAAGTTCATTCAACAAAAAAAAAGAAAAGAAAAACTCAAACTATAGTATTAATAAATAAGGCTATGTGAAAAAATAAATAAGGTACTCTTCTGCTTAGCTAATCTCGACTAGCTTTTTACACAAGGTAGAACAAAGGACAAGGAATCTTTCACACATTTTAAAGCACATGATCATGAATCAAAGAAATCCGAGTCACGAGAACACCCCAATATCAACCGAACGACCAATTTTGGCATCACAATCACATTTGTTTTGGACAAACAGGTTGGCATTGGTTTGAGTGAGGACTGAAACGGAATTCTATTTTGATCCGATTGGTGTAGCACATGGCCACCAGCTCGAACAATTTGTGTTTACTGGAGTGCTTTAATGAGGCCATCAAATCCCCGATTAGCGTGTTTATCCTCCTCCAAGAATCCTGCAGTTTCAAGGAAAAACAACAGAAAAAAAGAAAAAAAACAACCGAGTCGGAAAGTGCTGCATTTTTTCCCCCCCATAAAAACGTTTTACGCGCTCATGTTAAATAACAAGCTGTTTTGCGGAATGCTAATGCCTCACCGAAAAGGAGAAAAAAAAGCAGAGAAAAGCCGAGCATCTTACACGTATGTTTCGGAAATTTTAAACAATTGAAACATTAACATTCTCGCAATATTTTTTTTTCTGACAAAAATATATTTTAGTCGTATTACATTATAATCAAATGGGCTTTTTTTCTCATCACAGAAACGTTTTTTTTTGTGGCTCTTGTATTACGGTCTAGTTTGAATTATTTTTGTTTTGCTCCGTCTCCCGTGACAATTACAATTATGCTACTGCGTGAGTAACAAATACGTCCTTGGCAACTAGAAACACTCTTCTTTTTCCTTTATACAAATCGGCATACCATCCAAATAATGCTCAACCAGTTTTTTTTCCAGGCTTCCTTTCACAAACCTTATGTTGCCTCTTCACGTTTCTGAAACGTAAAAGAAAACAACCAAAAGTGACATCAATGACATGAATCAGGAGTGATTTGGACTGGGGTTTTTTTTGTGGTTTGTTAAGCAGTTACATTTAAACAGTTTATAAACAAACCTTTAAGGCTGTAGCATGAATGCTTTAAAAGGAGTCGTTGGCAACATTCAAATCGTGGAGCAGTTTGTCAGAAACAAAACAAAACAACAACAAAAAATTAGTGGTCGCACGGGAGATGAAAATGTTTTACTTGCACTGTCTCATAATTTCGGAGCAAAAAGACACCATTTAGGGGCAGTCTGGAGCCCTGAAACGACAACAATTTTGTCTCCTCTTTCGCTTATAACATTCTTCTGAGATGGACTTATTCAGCTTCCAGATAGGATGAAATATGAAAACCAGGCCGCTGCATAATTCACCGTAAGTCGTGTGGAAAAACCGTTAGCTCACGTTCTTTCATGAAAGATTCCAGAGGGATTTCTTTGGGCTGATTTTTTTTTTTTTTTAAGATTTGAGCACATGGTGGGAATGTTTCAACCAGCATACATTTGGCCCTAAGAAGATGTCCAAAAAAAAAAAGTTGGACTAGAACAACATGAATACAGTACTGCTGCAATATACACAAACTAAACAAACCACACATTCTCTAACGCAGGATGTCTATAAAGCCTGTCGGACTGTAACAATTTGGTGGATCCAAATGGATTACCAGTTCTTTTGGCCTCCCTGCTAATTGTACTGACAACATCCATGAAGCACTGCTGTAAACCTCTTAAGATCCCCCTCCTGCCCCCCCCCCCCCCCCCAATCCGGGAACATCCCCCCCCCCCCCCCCCTTTGTACTAGTCCACAAGGAGGCGAAATCAGGTGACAAGAGTTACAACGTTCTAAGTTAGTCTGACCGAGAAGCCTCAGCGATTGTGCAGTAAAGCCGAGTGACTTGTGTGTCTTCTCCCAGCGGCTCACGTGAGTGACGTCTGTCCATGCCAGAGAAGGTTCATACACACTAGAAAGTTCACATGAAATTCTTGCTTTAACCAACGTGGGGTGTCCTCTTGTTTTCCACTCACATAGAGTGAAGCGCAAGTAGCAGGTTGCATCCATGGTGTGTGTATGTGTGCATGTGTGTGTGTGTGTACGCATAAGTCACCATAGATGACAGCAGTACGAGAGGGTGTGATGTGGCGGACAGTTGCGATCTGCTGAAGGCTGATGTTAACGCACCGCCCAGTTGTTCGCCAGCTTGGCTCTTGGGATGCTCATCTTGTCCGAACAAGGAGAACTCGTCTCGGGGGAGAAATGGATCCCGCAGTCGTTCCTCACGTTCTGAAACTTGTTCTCCTTGGAGGGCTCCATATATACCACCTGGTTCTTGTTCACATGCTTCAGGATCACAGTCTGGAGAGCAGAAGTGAAAATGGGCGGCCAGCAAGCAAAGTGTGAAAATCCAACGTGACAAATTCTTAATGAAGCACAAGTGGCCCTACACCGAGGCTAAAAGTCAACAAAAATGTCACTCCAGCATCGAGTTGCAAACCTAAAGTCTTACCTTCTTTGGAGCACTGTAGCAGGACATCTGCACCCACTTCTTCTTCTTGTTGATAAGCACAGCAACAATTAGGAAGATGATGATGGCCAAGAGGAGACCTGCCAGTATCCAGGCGGCTGACTGGTAGATGAGGGCCATCTGTGTTTGGTTGGGGTAATTTTCACCCAAAACTGGCTCATCTGTAAAACGTGGACAGGAACCGGCGACCTCATGTGAGACATTAATGCTGCATAGTCATGTCATCAAGAGTGGGGCCTTCCAATGACAAAATCTGACAGTGTAGTACAAGGCAATGTGAAATTTGAAGATTTAAAAAAAATAAAAAATCATTGACTGTACGATTGTGTTGATTCGAGACAAATAAATAAATCAAAGTCGTCTTGATATTTAACAAAGTCGTGAGCCCTGTACCTCAAGCAAAAGCAATCCAAAAGGTGTTTGTTTAAGGTGTGGGTTACCTGTGTCTGCAACAATGGGCGGTTCGGTGACATCGGCGTTCCCGCCAGCCCGCCGCACACTAGTGGTGAGCCTCGTTTTGGGGGCGACGGTGGACAACAACACTGGCGCAGATGTCGTCATTTCTTCCCAAGACAGAAATAAAGGTTTGATTTTCAAAACGACGAGCGTAATGCAATACCCAGCGGCCGTACAACCGTGTTATTGTTTCGACTCATGTGTTTGCGTGCAAAGCCAGGAACCGCTCTCAAGCCAAAGCATAAAAACAAAGGGCGCTCCAACGGCATATCGGGTCGAACAATGGGATCCTATGCCGAGCTTTTCCCCTGTAGGAAAAGCTGACGAGGAGCTTCCTGCGCCGCCACAGAGCGAGCATTGCGGTCCGGGGACAGGAAACACGTGTGAATGCGCGGATGCTCGAGGAATGTTGTTGCTCGATTCGACAGTGTGTACGTGTGTATGTCACATGGAACGCCGCTGTGGTATTTGCCTAAGCAGCGCCAGAATGGCGGGCTCTAACGAACTAACGCATATGGACCCACAGTCACTCCTTCTTTTTGGCAGGTACCGTTCTGGATTAGGACCCCCCCCCCCCCCCTGCCCCATCAACAGGCTGCGCCTTGTTCTACTTGTAGCTCTATTATGATCTTCATGTGTGGGGGTCTTGTACAAGCTACTTTTAGCTGTGCATTGAATAGCACGGCCACTAAGACCTTTGCTGCATGCATGGCCGAAAAACTGAACAGAAACGCTAACGAACATTTGCATTGATTTATTCCCAACAGTCTCTTCTCTTCATTTCGCAGCATTTCTCTGATTGCGTAACATGGATGATTTTTTTCAATCAGATTTTAGCTTCTATGTGCTGCCACATCAATGGAATCTGGCATCGGCCGATGTAACTTACTACTGTAATGGGACTGTCTCTTTAACCAATCAGGTTTCGTTTTGCCTCAGAGAGTCAGCTAGCTAGCCTACAATAACGTCAACAGCTAGCTAGCCTACAATAACGTCAACAGCTAGCTAGCCTACAGTAACATCAACATTTTTCTGTCCTCTGACTGGTTGGTCATTGCAAGGTCAAGCTTAACTTGGAATTCGATATTTAAAAAGTGTTTTCATGTTCGTTAGATTACTCAAGATGACGTACGTTGCACAATTTCGTACGGTCGTACTACATTATAGTTTCTACTGTATAACTATGGCGAGATGGTGTTATCAATAGGCACACAACTAGATCTTAACTAATATCTTCATGTGACGAAAACAATTGGTAGGACTAAATTAACCCCCCCAAAAATGTCTTTTTGGGGGTGTAAAGCAAAACTCACCAAGACAGTACGGGCAGCACTGGCCCTTGCGCAAGACGGGCACCCTGCAGTTGGCAGGTGGGCAACGCTGAGAGAAACACTGAATGGTGCCGTTGTTGCAGATGCAGCTGGTGCAAGCGTTGGTCTTCCAAGAGTCTCCTGCTAGAAGCACGTCACCATCGTTGGTGATGCAGTACTCCTGCTGGCTGGTGTTCACTGGCAGTAGCGGACTCTGTGTCTCCTCTGTGGATACATGGAAACGCCATTCAAATAGGATAAGGGGGCTCCGTCGAAGACGTTTTTTGGTTACCGTTTCGTCCCGATTGTGTTGCTAACATGAGAATGTATTGGGATTTATGAACATTACAACTAAAACTGAGGAAGGCGAACTTCCAATTGGGGGGGAAAACATGCCAACTCCACACAGGAAGGCCGGAGCACTGCACCACTGCACTGTGAGGCGGACATGCTAACCAGTTAGCCCCTTAGCGGCATTTTAAAATAAATAAATAAATAAGCGAAGACTAATAAATTAAGGGGTCAAGTCTAAGTCTGAATGGATGAATTAATTAAGCAAGCGTGCAAAGCCAAGACTAGAAGAATACATCAATCAATTCAAGATGCTTCCCAAATGTTGAGTATAAACAAGGAATTTCAGCAGGCAGATGTTAATTCAGTCTGGGGCCTCATCCGCATATCTCATCCATTTCTCGAAGGGACCAAAAGTCTTGTCCTGACCCAAGTCTTGGCTCAACACTGCCCACCATCCACATCCATCATATGGCTCTGTCAGCGAAATGTGCATTATTCCCACATTCCTGGTGACACAGCCCACATATATATCAAATCTCAAGCCGTTCGCAATCTGCTTTTTTGAAGACGGATGCACCGATAAGGCGAGACTGACATTCTCCAAGAGAGACTCACAGGCACAGTCATACATTGCCGATTCGTAGGCCTCCTGCTTGAAAGCCGTTGCCACATCTTGGTGACTGAGTGATTGAGACTCGAGCTGTGAATAAAGATCTACGTGTGGTTTTGGGTCAGTTTATACGTGGGACATCATTGACTCCTTTAGGAGCAGCACAGATCTGGCGAGACAAGTTGGAAAGAGATAGATGACAACAGCCACTTCTCCATGTGTCTTGGCGACACCCAGCTCATGATGGCTGTAAACTCTACATTTCTAATTTTTTTCAGAAGATTTACCGATCGGATCTGTGACCGCAAGGTGGTCAATGCCTGTTGTGGCGGCAATCTCCAAACCCATCGGTGTACACCGGCGGTAAGGGATGCCGACAACATGAAGGAGGAGTCCTATCGGACCTGTTTGGCCTGTGGCACTCTGGAGGCAGCTGACGGGTACCGGCTGGCCAAGCAGACCGCAGCCTCGGCGGAAACTATAGGACATGGGATGAGTCCGGCAAGGCTTCAAGGAAATTCTGTCCCACCACCCGGCATCTCAGGAGGGGGAAGCAGTGTACCATTAAAACTGTGTAGAGTGGAGATGTGGCACTGCTGACCATGACTTGGGACTTTGTGAGGCGATGGGGAGGATACTTGGAAGACCTCCTCAATTCCACCGATGCCTTACTTTTGAGGAAGTAGAATCTGGGGCCTCCGAGCTGGGCTCTCCCATCTTTGGGGTTGAAGCCACCAAGGTGGTTAAAAATGTTCCTCGATGGCAAAGCCCCAGTGGAAGAGAGCCACCCAGAGTTCAGGGACAGTGCCGCAGGGTGTTCCAACCTCAGTGGGACCAGGCTCGTCTTCTTGGAGCTGTCTATTAAGGGGTGCTTGGGAGGAGGGTCTGTCGGGAGGTCGGATCTTGGATTCACGTGCGCAATGGAGTTTTTCTAATTATCGGTCAATCTTACGTTTCTACCCTCACCGAAGGTCACGAGTTGTGGGTGCTGACTGCAAGATACCGGATACATGCGGACAAAATTAAATTACTCCGCAGGGTGTCTGGGCTCTCCCTTAGTGGTAGAGGTGAGAAGTTTCATCATCCCGGAAAGACTCCGAGTCGAGTCGCTGCTTTTCTACGTTCAGAGAAGCCAGAAAAGATGGCTTGGGCATCTAGTTAGGATGTCTCCTGAACGCCTGCCTCCCTGATGAGGTAGTCTGGTCATGCCCCATCGGTAAAAGGCTCAGGGGACGACTCCGAGCATGCTGGAGAGTCTGTATCTCCCGATTGGCCTGGGATTGCTTTGGTTTGAGTTGGAAGGAGTGGCTGCGGAGAGGCTCAAACTGCTGCCCCTCACAACTCAACCCCAGACATGCGGTAGAGAATGAATAGATGGATGGATTTATCAGAACTTGCTTCATATCTTTGATCATGTACACTCCTCTATACCAACGAAATAGCAGAAAAATGAAATGCTCCCCTGCGAGATTGCAGAATGCATTTCATTAACTTTGTGACATTTTGGTTTGATGTTAGGCCACAAGGTTTTTGGGGGGAATAGAGAATATGTGGTTCTCTAAAGGTTAGGAAACACTGCTATCCTCAAGTCTTTTAACAACTTACCTAGACACACATGACAACAGGTGTCCTGGTTCTTGGTTGGTGTCTGGCACAGAGCCGGGGGACAAACTTCAGTGTCGCATAGGACACGCCCCTGTCTGCAGGTGCAACGTATACACTCATCCAGGTCCCAGGTCTCCCCTTCCACGTAAAATTCCCCACCAGGGGCTCTGCACACCACCATGTCCATCCCCTCCGGCAGGCCACTACCTGATTCGTCTGAAGTGTTGCAAGAGGAGAGAAATGGGGTCACATTTAAACATGTTGAGAAGCATGAGTAAACAGGGATTCAGAAATCAGGAGCTCATAGCACTGGAAATTTTGTCCAAGGTTGTGTTTTGATTCCAGGTGACATCTGCAAAGAGTTGGAAATCTGTCCAAGGGATGCATAGTGGTGTCTTGAGGTGTCGACAATTTTATTTGTTGCCAAAACAGGAAAGCAATTAACTTGAAGGAGAGTATATTTGTGTTGTGCATTAACTAAGGATTATTCTAATAATAAATTAATCTGCATTTTGGCAATGGATGAATCCAATTTATGAAACCAAGAAAAGTGTAGATTTCCTTCCCTTTATTCAACGTGGTATGATGTGACCTTCATGGTGCAGAAACTGCACAAACATGAATTATGATCAGTTCCTGGTGTGGTCCAAAACATATCAGAAAAATGACCAAAATGTTGATTCCCCCCCCCGCCCCAAAGTAAATGTCATTGTATGCAAATGCCGCAAAAATAAATAAATAAATAAATAAATAAATAAATACATACGGTGAGTCCGCTTTCAAATTTGGGCTCCGGCCTACATGTGTGACGTTTGCATTTGCTTGCAAACTATATACAAGGCATGTTCGGTGTATTGACGACCAAGTTATCCCTAAGTGCGAACGTGAGTGGTTGCGTGTGCCCTGCGATTGGCTGGCAAACAGTCAAATCAGACAAAAGTCAGCTGGGTTGGGCTACAGCACACCCGTGACCCTAATGAGGTGTAAGCTGTGTAAAAAAAAAAAAAAGGATGGGTAGTTGGAGTAATTTAGTCTCATACCCTCACACGTAGGACAACACTGGTCAGGCTTCATGACTGGATGAGAGCAGCTGGGCACAGGACAGGTTATGAGCACGCACATCTCTCGTCCGGAATGACAGTAGCAGTCACGGCAACCATCATGCCAGCTTTCGCCTTCCTCATAGCGGTTGCCATTCGAGGTAAAGCAAAAGCCGGGAACTGGGATGGGGGCGGTGGTGCTCGGGGAACGGGCAGTATCTGGACAAGGAAAAGATTCAAAAGGGTCATTTTACTCTCTGGTCAAAAGAGAAGTATCCTGTTATTGACTTGGAGCGCAAACCTTCCCAAAGCCAAAGTCGATGGATTTAACCCAGACTAGCTTTTAGTGCCAGTTGCAATCCACTTGGATCAGGAAGAGAGCCAAACTGAAACTTCGGAGTTGAAGCACAAGTTGAGATGTGCCCTCTCTTTCATTTCCATCCGTTTATTTTTTTTCTTTCATTTTCATTTTTCAAGAAATAATTTCTCAACACTGAATATTTTGACAAACCACATCAAGACATTCCCCAGCTCTCCAAGTTTGTACCCTCCGTTTGTCTGCGAAAAGTCTGCGAGTCTTTCTGTTTGTAAAGAGCCAGTAGAGCCAATCGCACTGACACTAGCACATGTTGAGGTTGAAATATTTATAACACAGCTTAAAATAAATAAATAAACACTTCCTGTAAAATGGAGGATAAATCAGTCCTCTGGATTTTAACTTGGAAGTTGAGGGAATCTAATTAGACTTTCAACCATAGCTACTGGATAAAGCCAAATACCAACCAAAAGCCCGAAAAGGCAAACATTTAAGTCCCCGCAGAGGAGCAGCCAGAGGTCACAGGAAATCAAAAGTACAGCTTTGTAGAACAAACTCACACATAGATTTTCACCATGTTTCCATCCGTTTACTTTTATACTGACTCACAGTGATGGAATTGTGCGCGTGAACAAGACGCGCTAACAATTTGACTGGATATTTATTATCCCGGAACCCTAATGAAAACCCATGTTCAGACCGCTGGCCTGGGCTATTTGCGTCACGAAAAGCTGGGCTGGCTCGCAAACTCATTTTGCTGAATGCAACACTCTTATACCAAGCACAGAAACTGACGGTAGTTCAGACGATTGCAGGTGAAGTGCAAATATAAACAAGGACACGACTGGGCATTGCCAGGCATGTAAAAATTATACAAGGGGGCGATAATACGCTACACTTTAATATATGTGATTATTAAACTCTCCAACAGAGCATTGTGCCACTTTAATGCCTAATGACAGCTACCAGGGATCACAAACCTCAACCAAGCTGCACAATTACTAAAACAGCGGTACCTCTTCTTATGACATTAATTGGTTCTGGCAGAAATTTCTTAACTAGAAAATTTTGCAAGTAGAGACGCGTTTTCCATGTAAATGACCTAATCCGTTCCAAGCCCAGCCAAAATTCAGACATAAATGTTTGCATTTTATCGCCGAATCCATGACAATGCATTTAAAGTAAACTCATGTATTGTTCCTTGACTTGAGCAGGGGCAATACATTCCATTTTGCGTTCTGTCATTAAGTTTGAGGTACCTTTGCACATGCAGATCGAGCAGCCCTTCTTGTTCTTCCTGTAGCCATCGCTGCAGTGTTTGTCGCAGGTGAAGGGGGGGCACCTGATACAGCGGCACATCTCACAGCCGTGCTTGTTGCGACTGAGGGGGTCACACACACACACAAGCCATAAAACACTAACACATGGATAAGTTTGAATGCCGTTGTGTTGTGTGGCACATAGCGAAGACCAGATGCCGGGCTCTGGTAGAACTGACATCTGGAGCTGCTTTTCTTCATTTCTGTAATGGCTGCCTTTGAAGGAGGCCAAATAAAAAGACCAACATGAGAGATCCTTGTGGTTTGCACATCATACAAACCCAAGACCCAGTCGAAAATCCAATTCAGATGCTTTCAATGTAACCCGTTGCATCATTATTGCTCCTTAGGCCCCTGGCACTCTTCGTTAGAAAAGCGGCCCATACATAAGAAGCAATGAAGCCAATTGGATTGGGATTGTCGAGAGAAACGGTCAAAGAAGGGCTTTCTTGTCAAACTGAGGTGGATTTTTTGATTGACTGAAATCAGAGGAAAGTGTGGATCCAAATCTTAGGGCAGGTTTAGAATTGAGCGCGCGGAGCAAAAATACCCCAACTCGCATCTAAATATCCTCCTATTAAAACGTGGACGAGGTGCAAGTTGATAAATTGGCAAAGAAACGGACTCAAAGTCGAAGCAACACTCACGCTGCCCTCGATGGGGCAAGCAGACAGTCGAAACGACAACTTGGGAAAAAAACTAAACAACAAAAAACAAGCACCAATTGTTTTTAACGCCACTAAAACGGAATGACATTAAGACCGATCGCAATCTGTGTGGAATGACTGGAACGTCCCACCCATTCCTTTTTCTATCGCTCTGATCATGTTCCGATTTGCAGGGAGCAAGAGTCTGCCCCAGCTGACTACAAGCGAAACGCAGACGACACCCTGGACTGGTCACCAGTCCGTCACGGGACACAGATCAAGTCAAACAACCGTTTCCCGTCACTATTTTGGGAACTTATCGGATCAAAATTAGGCGAATGACAAATACAATTGGGCAGACCCATTGAGTGTATGAGACTCGAGTGATTTATCGTCGACATTTTGCATTATAATTACGTTTCAGGTGGACTTACCTCTTACTTTAAATACACCGGTGCAAGTCCAGCACAAAGTGCCGTCAAACTGCACACATGGGAATTTTCTTTTTCTTTTTTTTTTTTACAAAAGTGTATCTTTTCAAAATGAAGCCCTGAGAATATCACTCAATCGCATTGCATCAATCTAGAGAAGAGAGATTGTGAGTCATCAGGGACATATTCAAATTGTTCGTCTGTAACTTTAGACAAAACAAGACTCACCGCAAAACCTTGAAGAAGTTCCGGAAGAGTCGAAATTGTGCTAAAAAGGCACCGATTCAACATTGAGTAATTAAATGTATTCCTGTTATAAGGTACAACGCCTTGTCGTTATGTACCGTTAAATTGCGGTGTGATGTATCACTTAAACTATTCCAAAGGGAGATCCACTGTGGATTTGTGTCAACCTGCACGTGGACTGAGGATAATGGACAAAAGCTGCTTGACAAAAAAAAATAAAAACAGTTGCTTATGAAAGATGGACTGCGAACTCACTGCTGCTGATGTTCCAACTCATCCTTTTACCTCTCAGGAGCCAAGTGCAGATATGAATCAGGCCCTTTCTTTGACCACAGTTCCAACGTAGGCGTTTTTGGCAGATCAAAACCATCCCAATGTGTATTATATTACACAATACGCTTTTTATCCTTGTGTATTTTTGATTGTGGTGTTGCAAGAGATTGACCATTTGCAAAAATGGGCAATTTTCAATGAAATGCGACGAGTTTCCACATATTTCATCCACTCGGATGGGTTGAAGACGAGAGTTGGCGGGAGACATGAGGGGCCTTGGATGGATGGACAAACCAATGGCAGAAATAGATTGCTTCGCTGGCATTTGAAATTAATAAAAAAAAAAAATTCTAAGATAAGAATTCCTCTTTTAACTTCAGCAGTTTTCACATAAGCTGTGGTTTGCGGGTGGGTTGGGGGGGGGGGCAGCTATGTAAATGTTGATGCACTTAGGAGACCTTAACGCCTCCCTTTCCCTCCCTGCTTGAATGAGGTGCTTTGTGTCACAACAAAGCGTCACACATTACGAACACGGCTAAAAAGGCCGTATCACACTCGAATACAGCACAAGAATTCATCAGCTTATATTTAGCATTTGATAATACCAATCTTGGCTGTGAACCGGTTCAGGGTGTCCTGAAGACACACTGCACCTCTGTCCACCTATTTTGGATGATTTTTTTTTTCTCCTCCACGAATTGCAGTTGCACAGTCCAGAGTACAGTGTGGAGAATAATTATCCGACCGTGTCGCTCTCTTTCTATATTCCTGTTTGTAGCCTGTACCCAACTGTAGAAATGGACACTCATTGACAATTGCATAATTTCCCGCAGCGACCTTGATGCTCTCTGACGGCATGCAGGCTAAGTGTCCTGTTTGGGAAGCACCAGTGTGTTATTTATTTCGTCGCCTTGCATTTGTCACGTGTAAATGTAATCGGTAGTGTCCGACTGAGTAATTTTGAGGACTATTGACGACGCACAGCAGGATTTCTTGTACTGGCTGCTTTTATTCGTCTCGATCGGAAAGCCTGACGAAAATAGCAGCAAACAATGTCCTGGTGTCAGTTTATGATACGGCGTGCCCCTGCATAGTATTAAAATGCTTAAAATTGCTCCCCACCCGCTGGAAAAATGCTTAACTCTCCATGGACATCAAGAGAAAAAGGGGAGAGGAAATGACAACAGTTGACCTTTTTGAACAAGTCCAAAACAAATATTACAAAGGAGTTCAGTTATTGTGTGTGTGTGTGCGCGTGCGCATGTACTCACACAAATCCATAGAGGCAGGTCTTGGCGCAGGTCAAAGGTCGGCACCTGGGCACAGGGACGCTGCACTCGCACACCTCGCAGCCAAAGACGTCCCTCTCGTATCCCGTGGGGCATTGCAGGGAACAATATTTTCCCAGGTCGGGGCAGGAGTCATCTGAAAGAGTTGAAGCGAAGGTCAGCTGATGACAGGCACAAGTCGTTCATCAGAAGCGCAGGCAGCAGTGACTACGGGGCGGCTCGCAGGCTACATTCTTGGGGACAGAGTTCGTCGCCATGGACACGGACAAGTTGGGATGGATATGAACTTGTATACACAGCTGTCAAAGCCGCAGGTCTCGATTTCCCTTTGACAGAACTAATGCAAGAACATTGTCAGAACCGGCGTGCAAATATGCATCTATATGACAACAAGTGAGTACAAAATAAGGTTTTGACAAGAATGTTAAGCATTGCTTATTCTGTGCAAGGCTAACTTCAAAAAAAGGGTTTCATTGGTTCCGTATGCGAACCCGTAATCCATGTCAGCATCCTGAAAATGTTTCAAAATTGCATTGTATTGCATAAATGTGAAGTTCTCCATTGTGAGACAAATAAAGTTTTTTCTTATCTTATAAAAACATTAAAACATTGCTGGAGATCAAGAAAGTGTCATTACTGTACGTACTGTGTTGCATTAATGTATTGGAAGAATGTCACACGTGGAAGTTAAGCGTGAGGAAATTCTTGATTGCCGCATAGTTGATGACAGACAGCATGTCAACAAGATCTTATTATGACAAATTAATCATTTTGGAAATTGAGTAAAAAATAAAAAATAAAAATTGCAGTCTATTTTAAAGCCCGTTTTCACATGTTCACAATTTTAGGCTGCAAAAAGGCCACTTTCTCTTAATGTAACTGCCTTAATCGGTTATCACTATCCTGTAAATGGACATGTTTGAGAAATTCCATGACACTCCTAACCAATTTTCCTCCACCGTAAGCGACGAAAAGCAAACTTACTATTAAGACACTGGCAGAGCAGACATCCATTGACGTCTTGATAGAAGCCATGAGGACAGTCGTTCTCGGAAAGGGTGCAGTTTTCCAGAGGAGGGCACAGCATGGGGCTGACCGTTTCATAGGAAGGTTCTGGAGAAAGAAAATCGAGATGGATGGGAGACCACATCGAACCGACAGTGGTACCTCTACTTACAAAATTAATTGGTTCTGGAAGAAATTTCTTAACTTGAGAATTTTCTAAGTAGGGACGCATTTTTCATGTAAATGCCCTAATTCGTTCCAAGCCCCCATAAAATTCAGACATAAACGTTTCCTAAAGCATAACAATGCATCAAAATATGGAACAAATACATGTTACACTTAGATTATTGCACATAATGTAAAAAAAAAACAAAGATTAAAGAATAAAAATGATGGTCATTTAACCTTCAACTGCGTCCTCATCGTTTTTTGCCCTCTTTAGTTTGTGTTCTCACTCAGAAGTGGATTTTGCCGTTTTGTAAAGAACTGATCCAAGGACGTTTGCATTTGTCGGATTTTAGCAATCCTTCGAAAATGTCCAAGGGAATTATCAGCAAAGTGAGCGATCGCCAGACTGGTGAACACTTTTTCTGGGTGTTTCACATTTCGGGAACGTCTCATGGCCTGAGGGGCGAATGACGAGGATGCTGCATCGACACATATCTATCTATTCATCTATTGACCATCATAGCCAATGGGATGCCAGCATGATGCTCGGTAGTAGCCAATGGCAGAGCAGCTAGTAAGTACAGTATGTTGCGTTCTGGAAACTCTGAGTTGCGAGTAGGAGCCCATCCTGTATTTTTGCCTTTTGTATCTTGAATTTTTTTTCGTAACAAGAGGCAATATTTTCCTGTTCAGACCTGTCGTAACTTGAAAATGTTGTATGTAGAGGTACCACTAGAAAAAGAAACAATATATTTCCGGGCTTCCATGAGTTGTATTAGTGCTGCCATAGCATGTAGTGGGCTTTTTTAAATTATTTTTTTTATTACCTACTTTAAATCTCTACCTCTTCAGACTTCTCTCATTTTAAAGAAAAAGAGTAATTGCGGATAAATCGAGACTGGAGGGCCGCAGTAAAATACACATTGCTGTTGTGATGAGAGCGAAGAGACAAAAGCACACAAAGTTCACGTGCTGTGAACGTCCTGTAAAACGCTCAAGTGGGAGGAACAGTGCAATGAGCTGTAACTAATTATGCGCGCGTGCACGCACACACACGCAAATAAAGGAGGGATCCACATCAGCTCTGCAGCACTCCTGTTTTTAAAGTGCTTTATGATGTGCCTCGCACACAGGTGGGTCTAATTTTGGCGGGCAAGAGTAATAAAAGGCACACAAAGAGCCCCACAGCTTGAAGAATGCTCTGCGGCCTCCGCTTTAATGAGCCCATGCCGACATTGCCTCTGAAGTCAAACTGCAGGGTTAACGGGAGCCTGCAACACATGCTCACTTCATAAAGTCTTTGAACCGCATCGACGCGGGGTTCGAGAACGATAACAAGACGTTTCACGCGCTGCTCCGTATACCTTCGCAGAAGGGGCAGCACTCGCCGGGGATCTTGACGGGATTCTGGCAGCTTTGCTTGCAGGCCATGGCCGTGCAGTGCGGCTCGCCATCCACACACTGGCAGAAGGTGCAGTCGTCCTCTTTCCACTGCTCCTCGTGGGCTCGCAGCTTGTTGTTCACCCAGCAGCTGGCCTTTGTGCTGTCTACTGAGAGGAGCTCCACATCTGGGAAGAAAGCGAGGGGAGACGCAGGGGAGCGAAGAAAATGAAAGGGGGGAAAAAAAAAACCTCATTCAGATATATGTGGTCGTTTGCTTTGGCGACCTTGGAGCGAGGTTAAAAAGCAATGCCTCAGTCCGATGTATGTTGTGTGCCCCTACTGTAAGTAGTAGCCGGGAATATGATACTCCAAGTGGGGAGCTAATAAGATGAGGAAACTGGCCAGACACCAAAAGCTATGAAGACGACGCTGTTGGATTTGGATGACTTTGGTTCCTGACTTATGAATGGATTTAACTTGAACGAGGGCCGTTTCATGATGCGGCACCGAGATCCTTTCAACTCGGTGGGGGTAATCGTCGTAAATGCTTGGCTGTGCTGAAAGCCGGGATGGCCAAGGTCCCTCATGATTTGACGACAAAGCAAAAAAAAGAAGCGCCGGTGTATCGTCCAAAAGGTTTGGATCGGCAAGTTATGGGACAACGAGACCTTTTTTTTCCCTGTGGTGCAGAATATACTTGGGCCATTTGATTTCATTCATGCGAAGGCTTTTTGTGACACAACCAAAAAGGTTACAACCGCTAAGCTCTCTCACAAAACATCGACTGCTTTCCAGGTCTCTCCGTTTCTTCAAATGGATGGTCATTCCACTTTTAGCGCTGTGGTGCAACACCAACTCTGGTATGTTAATTTCCCTAGTTGGCAACTTTCTCCCACGGGGCACAGTTCAGCGCAGGGCGACCTGCTCCAGCTGGAGTCGCTGAATGAGGTGTGAAAGAAACTTAACAGTAGACGTTATGTCAGTAAAATTATTTATTTTTTTACACAGCTCACACTACTATTTAAATAACTCCATGCCCTTGCTACTGTTTGCAAGGTCATCATGGGTACAAAGAGACTCTTCAAGTCAGGAAATGTATCTATGAAGAAATGTGATGACGGACTTTCACTTGTCGTGGCTGATTGTGAATTTGACAATTGTACTTTATTCCTTAAGAGCCAATGGACCATAGGCACAGCAAAACATGAAGCATTTCTGGTGGAAAGGTCAAGTGGCTTAACAGTTTCCGCCATGAACATATTTCAAGGTAGTGCGACGCATGCTAGCACGATTTTTAAAGACGAGGTCGCCGGTGCCCAGCGATTCAACTCGGACTCGCATTGTAACTACAAAGAAGAAAGGAAGTTAATCGTCGCAGAGTTTCACCATGACAGCGAATTCAACAGTCGGTGGCGGTCGGAGTTCGAATTAGCTCCACTCACAAAGCTGTCATCTTTCCAGCAGACAGCAGGTGAACTTTGATGTTGTCATTGTTAAGCACGATACGCTTGCCAGATGACCAAACGTTAACACGCCACCGTACTGCCAACTAAGTGTAGTGAGCATTGAGTCCATTAAAGTTGATTTCAAAAACCCTGTTATGCTCAACTTGCATCGGAGTCCAGTGACATTGCTCCAACCAGGAGAGCTACACCTACTGAACTGACAGACTTTAGGGTTTAAGATTGTTTGGCCTTGGTAGAGGCCAACGCTATGCTGTGTTCCATTCTAGATGACATCATTTGATATTTCATTCCAGACTGAACTTCCTCGAGGCGGTTATGATTTAAAATTTTGTGTATTCATTAAAAAAAAAACTACCTAAGCAGACAGGACAGCATTCTCCCTCTGGAATGTAGAAGTTCTCACAGTCGAGCTCAGCGCACTCCGCCTTGGAGCAGAAGGAGATTCCTCCCCGGCACTGGCACAGCCAGCAAGGGTCCATTCGGTACACTTCACCATCGGAGAACTCCTTTCCGTTGTGCACACACTTAGGGGACACTGAAAAGAGGAAACAAAAAAAAATAATAATTACGCTTAAAAGGTCCCTAAGCCGACAGTCAGGCAGTACTGGAGTTTGTCTTTTCATCACCATTTCATTTTCTTACCAAGCGCAGTGCACAAAAAAAATGACTGTCCTATGTTAGCATTCATCGAAAGCAACTGGCACTGAGGGACACAATGATGGCTGAGGCTAACCATATGGGTTGGCATGGTGTGTGTTGGACAATAAAGCAAAGGCGACGGGGAGAACTTTCCAAGGGATCTGTTAAGCAGCGAAAGAGTGTCGGACGCTCGCTGTACAGAGTAAAAGAAAACAGAAGTGGTTCTGAGGTTTTGGCAGAAAGCCGCCTTGTGTGCTAACGGCAAGGTGGAGTCAATCAGCCCTCTTTATGACAATTTAACATTTCTTTGTGACAGATGAATCTCATGCCCTGGAAAATGATCAGTTAAGACCTCTCAATCAAGTTGGTAGTGATGAAAAGTCGGGTGACTCATCGTTGTGTGAACCGAATTCAACACACAGCCACCAGCATCAGATACAGACGATGGGATAACGGACCATTTGCAGTCACAGAGGCTTTGCCCGAGCGACCTGAATTGAACAGAAGTTAACTCTACTGCAGCGGTCCTCAACCTATTTTTGCCTCACGACCGGTTTATTTTCAGGGACCGGCCTTTTAGATGTGGTGAATAAATATAACAAAATAATATGATATGACCTGCACGAAAACAGTGATATGTTCTAAGCATATTAATAATAACAATAAACGCGAATCATGACAGGAAGAACGTCCGATCTGGCCGCAACAATCTGGTCGCTATGGTAATGTTTAAACGTGCCTTCAAAATAAGACATGCCGCAAATACAAAGTGCATGAAAAATACAACTCACCATCGCCGCTTATTATGCAGAGTGGGCTTGGTGCGTGGGAATCACCCGTTGAGATAAATGTCTTTTAAGTTGGACTCCTGATACCGTCTATTAAATGTAGCCTTTTTTTTCTTGAAAGTTGAAGGCTCCTATCTTCTGTCTCCTGGCTGAGACCTTTCCTCCTCCCAAAGAGATTTGTTTTTTTACTCATTTTGCGAGCTCCCAGATTTCATTTTAGCGGTAACCTATCATGTGACCGCGTCAAGAGTCACATAATGTAAACGGATGTAACAGAGGATCCGGTAATTTTTCAAAATAAAACATCTTTCAGAGTCCGAAATAAACAAAACTGAAGTAATGCAAGTTATTTATTCTTTCTGTGCAGCCCGGTACCAAATGACCCACGGACCGGGGGCTGGGGACCGCTGCTTTACTGCATAGCGGAGCTTTAAAGCCTAAATAACTGACCTGTACCCCACAACACATTTTGGCACCCTCTAAATAGATCCCACGATCCTCTTTTGGAATCGTTGGTGGGTTGTCAATCTGCTTTGACCATATTCACAGGGCTGAGAGTTCACACCCCCGCACTACCATTAAAAAAAAGGCTCAATGAGTTTTAACATTGGCAGTCAGAGTGAAAATCCCCAAGATAACGTACAGTAATGTTACGATTGTGGTTCTGCGTGTTTCTTGCAGACCCTCAAGCTGAGAAGCAATCAATCAGTGTGCTGCACTCAGCCTTCTTGCCCAGCGCCGACCTAAAGTTTCGGAAAACTAGTGTTGTCCTAAACATCTACACCCAAAGCTGAGCACATGGGACGCGAAGACGCCCCCAACCTAATTGTCAGTACTCAGCAGGCCTATCGCAAACAAACAGAATCATTGTTAACTTTTGTTCTCTTTTCCAGATAATCGCAAAAAGCACTCCGTTCCCAGCCGACAATGGCGCAACTCTGAAAACAGGTGGAACATGGTGTCACTGCAGCCCGTGGACCTGGACACCCCCCCACCCCCCGCCCAAGTGGGACGAACCCAGAGCCAAATGGGCAATGGAAACCTGGGAGTCATCCCAACAGTGGATACAATGTGCCAATGAAAGCATGTTGTATTTAATTGTAGTCTCTGACATAGCCTTGGTCCTCAGGTTTCTTGCCAGTCCTTGAGGACCTTTTGTTGACCTTTTCAACGTTATTTACAGGAAAAGCCCTTTTTGATTTTGCATGGCCTGGGTTGACCGAGGCTGTAATAAAGGAAAAATTAGGGCTATTATTTCGATAGATCTCAACAGGGATGACAGCGAGTCTTGGTGCCCGTCCTCGTCAATGTCCCGGTCTATTGAACTTTGCATCACCATGCGCAGGCACGCGTGGCTAACAGACAGTAGGGGCCGCACAAAAGGCATCAAGCCTTACACCCAAAGAGCAGCAGACACTTGTTATCAAAACACTGATCCCATGGCTCCCGCGGCTGCCATTCAGCGCCCGACAGCCTGCCGGATTCGATTACCCTCCCGACTGGCAGAATGAAGCACATAAAAAGCATTCCCATCAATGAACTGTTGAACCTTTTCCCTCTGGACGTGTGACCAGACAAGAACCCTTTGACACTGCACTTCTGTTGAACAAATTCATAGCCTAAGCACTTTCCTGGTCACTGGGTTTGTTAAGTCCATTAATTCCAGGACATGGCATCCATTTATACATGTGGAAGCGCCAGAATGGGAATTTGTTCTGTTGGTAAAACAGCGAATATTTGTTGAGAGCGCAGAGTAAACAGAGCACTCGCACGGGTCCCCTCCCAGCCTCATTGGCTCTCTTGGGGCCTGAAACATGAAGCAGGATTTGGAACTTCAATCCGAGTTTCCAGCAGTGTTGTGATGCTGGGCCGCTAAAAGCCTTTCAAAAAAAAAAAAAAAAAACATAACAAGGGGAAAGCTGCACAAACAGCAGAAAGGTCTCCGAGGAAGTTACCCAAGACACTCGTTGTATTTCCTGGATGAGCATTATATGAAAACTGTTAATGGACTGCAGGGGGACTTTCTTGACTCATTCGTCTTTGTCAGGTCTGTTTAGTTGACTAAAAGACGGATTACAGAACTTTTAGTTGAGAGCTTGACATCATCAAGAGCTGTTTTGCATGATTTGTATTTATTCTCCACATGCCCCAAAATCATATTCTTGCTCTTGTGTATACTTTGCTGAATAATTTGAACAAATCATTGGCTCACCTACACCAGCTTCAGTCAAAGGTTTTCCTTGCGTGCCATTAGTCTTAAAGCTAAACTTTCCAATCAGTTATTGGACAATTGACGTTGGATTGTCATTTACGTGAATGTGTGTAGCTACAGTATACAGTGAAACTCTTCTACAACGACACCTACATGGGTGAAAATACCCCCTAGTGTGATAATATCTTCATGCATTAACACCATTCCCACTCTCCTGCCCCCCATACAACGAAAAAACACCCTGTTGTGTTATACGAAATCTTTTTCTCTGGACTTGCCTCGCGATGAGAATCACTATAACGAAGTCTAATCCAACAGCGACCTCTACTGCTTCGTTCGGAAACGGCAACAGCAACCATCACAATGGTTTACACATGCGTCGTAGTCCAGGAAGTATTTGTTATTGTTAGTTTCAGATGCAGCAAGAACGTTGCATTGCTAAAATGGCTAAAAAACGGACCTTTGGATGTCAAGCAGCTAAGACAAGAAGAGCTCTGACACTGGAAGAGAGGGTAAAAGTGATTAAAATGAACGACAGAGGAAGCAAAATAAAAGAGATTTTCCAAGAAATTGATGTAACTGCAAGTGAATGCTGATCGTAAATTTCGCAATTTCTTTCCCTTTTTTTCTTTCTACACTAACTATATGAAGTGTCATATAAGTGTATGCTCATACTTATGTACTATTTGAATAAAAAAAAAAAGAGTACACAGCGAAAAAACCCCTGTTGTGAAAATTTTCTTGCTGCAAACATGATTTGGTTGTAGAGGAGTTTCACTGTATAATCGTGTGGGTCACAGTTGCCAGAATTCCTTCCAGTCCTGTCATATACTGTTACTGTTTTTTAAAAACGTATTTTACTTCAGCAATTCCAATGTAGATGGGTGAGAATAAACTTCTATCTACTGTAATCAGCAGCTTTGTGTCCTTTTGGTCAGCAGGGGTGAGAAGGTTCACGAGAGAATAATTGTCCACAAGAAGGAGATGAATCTCTCACCTCCTCTGAGCATAACCACAACCTTCCAGCGGGAGAACAGTCAGAACGGTTTGTGTATAGTGCAGTTGGGTGGAATCACCTTTCTGGCACTCAAAGACATCGCAGCAGTCTCCAGGCTGACCACTGGCCTTGCTGAGTGGCACAGCACGCTGCCCGCTCGGGCAGTTGGGTCGGCGGCAGGCCCCAAAGTCGCAGGTGCACTGGGGTGAAATGGAGGGGCAGCAACCAGCAGGAGGTGTGTAGCTCTTGGTCAAGACTGAGCCTTTTGGGCATGACGACGCCTGGAGGGCAGGACAGGTAACGCTCGCGCACCTGAGTTCATCTGTAACAGACAGACATCAAGACACAGGAGGGTATAAGCGTGCATGATTTATACGCAGGAAATATACATTAGAATTAGCAGAATTTATTCTGCATCCGAACAAAGAAACTGGTAAAGGGTCCTACACACACAATTACAAGATTTAACAGAGTATAATAATATTGTACAGGATGTTAGAGACTAATGAATGAACGTCCAACCGGATAAACCCACTCTGATGAAATGGTGAAAACAGGAACGCAAGAGCCTCTTGCACAAATATTGGCTAGCTCACACCTCACACTCAGTCAAGTGACTCAACAAAGACGCTACACTCCAATTACGGCTAAAAACTCAAGCTTGCAACGCCATCCAACACAAACCCAACACACAGTTATTAGATCCTCACTTAACTCTGTGACAGCTTTACGGCATCCTGTCAGGGAAACCAGTGCGCTACTTTCGACGTGACGAGGGCAGGCCCGCACAGACCTCGTCAAAGGGGTCTGGCATCCAGACCCAGCATGACTGAACGGGATGGTAATCCAAGCAGTTCCTCAACAGAGCTTTTCTTCTTTCCCCTACTCCGCTTCACTTGGCATGCGTTGGTCTATACATTCACCAGAGCCAACATAATAGCTCTGATACCCCTTGTTAAGCGGGGAGGTGGGTGCAGGGCCACTGCAAATCTGAGCAAAGAGGCTGAAAGGGTGTATTTTGGAGGCTGTTCAGGAAAAAGAAAAAGTGGAAGGCCTCTGCACCAACATTGTTCGAGAACAGAATCTACCTTAGCAAGATTGGATTACCCCAACCAAATGGGACATTACATCTATTCTGGTCCTCAGTGCTGCGATAATGTAAACAACGCTGGCCTAGAGTGCGATTGGAAGCACAGACTCATGTTTTGTCCTCTGATTGTCAACCACTTCATGAAGCAATTTCACAGATCCGCTCCTGTAACAGTACACAAACACTTTGCACGGTGAAAGGAAATCTGAAAATCGTAGCGGGAGCAGAGATGATGGATGACAAGAATGCGTCAATAGACAATGGCATTAAAAGCTGGATTCTGAGTTAGTAGGTATGGGACGTACTTGGAAAAGTACCATGTGAACTTTGCCAACGAAATAGGGCAACAGAATGGGATGGTGCGAAAATTTCCAGCCTCAAACCCTGATGACTTGGAACCTAGAAGCATTGATCCCACAATCTATTCCCCCAATCATCCATCCGGGAGGTGCTGGAGTCTATCCCAGCCGTCTTCGGGCAGTAGGTGGGGGACACCCTGAACCGGTTGCCAGCCAATCGCAGGGCACACACAGACCAACAACCATCCACACACACACTAAGGGAAATTTTTGAGTGTTCAATCAGGCTGCCATGCATGTTTTTGAATGTGGGAGGAAACCGGAGTACCCAGAGAAAACCCACGCAGGCACGGGGAGCACACGCAAACTCATCATTCCAACCTTAAACGAAGCCATGTCGACTTCTGTATTTAGACTGGTGTGTGGGGTGGGGGGCACAGAAAGATGAAGATTGGAAAAACACTTGTTGGGGGGAGGGGGGCTTTGATAAATAGAGCGGGAGCGTAATTTATCTTTACTGTACTATTTATTCAGGGAGCTTGGGAAAATCGAGGACTGCCACAAAGCTCTCACTGAAAGGAGTCATAGAAACTCAGGGAAAAGCTCTGTATGCAATAATTTTTCACCTTATTCCTACAGCGGAGTTAAATTCATGTCATTGAACACTGACTGTCTACAACAAAGTCTGCCACACATCATTTCCAGACTGGTTTTGCATATGAAAACCTCATGTGGCTCCAAGTCATTGAAAACGCTCTGGAATGATCCCGTTCTGCACCGAGAAAAAAGAAGAAAAAAAACCCCACACCACTTTCAATGTATTGTATGTCTCCTAGAGAATGTTGATTACTCTTTCACGCTGATAATAGCTGGGGTTAGAGTGCACTGGGAAAGGCAGCTGTCAGACACGCTATTGTTATTCAAATGAACGGAATAAATGGAGTTCATTTGCAAAAGCTTACGTCCCTTGTGATTCTAATTAATATAATTTTCTGCCTCGCACATTTTCGAGCACAATAGCGGATGGGGAAAAGTCAACGGCAAATGGATTCTGTGCCGTTTGTGTTCTCTCGCTGGGCATGGATGGCTCTAATTAGAACCATTTTTGTCTTATAACAGCGGCCATACTCCAGTTTGCACAGACACAAAAGACCTGATTTGGGATGCTTGATTAAGTGTCTCGGGCCGAAATCACATTTTGTGCCTTTGTTCGACGCCATAGTTGCAGAGAAGAATAGTAAGAAGCCAGAAATGAAAAATAAACCTGTCCCACACTCACAAGTCATGCAGAAAGATATCCGAAGCTGGTCTTCAAGGAGCTCGGATAAGAAAATTGCACCATTACCACGGAATGAGCTCTTTCGTCAACAATGCCCGTTTCTGGCATCTCCGCAGCTCATTGATGAAAGAAAAACATCTCCTTTCGAAATGTTTTTTTCCCGCCCCTCACTCCAAACAAGGGCACAAGGCAAGCAGTCTTTCCCCAAACTGGAGCGCTTCAGCCAGGCAGAGGAGACTTGTGTTGACAGCCTCCGTTTACTCATGGAAAGAAAAAAAAAAGCCCACAATGAGAGTTCTGTTCACCAACTGACTTTGGAACCAAGTCAGCATAGAACAACGCTGTCTCAGTCCAGCTGCTCTCCGTGGATTTATGGTCTATCCTAAGCTTTTTGAGACTTGCTCCACAATGGGGACACATCAGGGCATCTCGAGTGTAAAACTAAGGGGGGGCTCGGCTTCATGCCCAACAAGAAGTTACAGCTGCGAGAGTTGGCATCGTCTTTCCTGTGTGTGTGAGCAAGCATGAGGCCCACAGAACAGGATACTAAAATTGAGACCATGGGCAGAAGCTTGTGGCCATGATAGTCTGAGCATCACCTGCCAAGAGGCCCGACTGCTCATTATTTAGAGCAAGGATGTCCAAGTCCGGTCCTCGGGAGTCCATTTCCCCGCTCCCACACATCCGATTGACATGATCAGCTCATCAGCGAGCTATTCACAAGCCTCTTAATGATCCTTCATTTGAATCTGGTTGGAGATGGCGAAACATCTCAAACAGGTTTGATAGGGGGATCCTTAGGACTGGACTTGCAGACTCCTGATTTAGAGATGACACTCTTCATCCATTATTTCAAGAAGCGCCTGTGATGGTCAGGTTTGACTTAGCTAAAGAAGAGGTCTGTGCGAAAGTGCGCGCATATGCTCCATTTGCTCACGTTTACAAAGTCAAGTGAATGGCAATCAAGGAGCAGGAATTTTTCTTTTTATTTGCTTCAACACGAGTATCTTTCGGTCTCTCTTAATAGAACTCCAGTGGGGGTTCCCTCTTTGCGTGTTTCTGTTGGTCTAATGTGAAATAAGTTAACTTCAATTTCTTTGAGAGCGAAAGCAAGCCGACCTTGATTAAAAACAAATTGGAGAATAAACTATAGCAGGTCACGGTGACATAACTACAGGTACCAAGTAAACAGATGAAATTGTTGACTTACTCGTCTTCAATCTTGCATGTTTGTTGCTAGCAAGTTTATAGCTCAAGATGAGCCTTATAGCGGACAGTGTTTGTTGACACCGTCGATCACCTGCAATTCCTTGTGAGGATGAGCAGTACAGAACATAAAAGGACGCATTATTAATGTTACAAATAAAAGACACCATTTCACTCACTCACTCTGTACACTAAAATCCCCTCACCCCCCTGTCTAAATTCTTGTAACTAGCGATGAAACGGTTCCCAGTTTACCGACGAACCACGATCAAATTTCAAACTGTTCGGCATCCCCTTTTAAATTGTACCGATTGTTTTTGTTATTTGAAGACTCGAAATAGATGTCATTGTGAGTGTGAAAGAGTTTGGTTGTCAGGAAGTCCCCTGAGAACATGACGATAAGCTGCATTTAGCTACAGGATAGCTATACCCAAAATTGTACACATCCCCCCGCCTCCTCAGTGAATACTTCTCTTATGGTGCCACAAGCATTAATATCTTTGTAAATTCTGAATTTTGGATAGTTATCTATTTGTATATCAATGTTGGATTGCGAAGATTTACACAATGTAGCCAGTGAGGCTAAAGCTCCACTTCATCGGAAATATGAAATATATAACGGTCAGGGTATTAAATCTGAATAGCAAATGGCAAAATCCATGCGGGATTGTAACAGTGTGTGTGTGTGTGTGTGTTGCTTCTGAGTGTATATTTGTTCATGCTGCTATCTGTGAGAGACCGATAAGGCTCCATTATTATGTGCAGCCAATTGTACGACTCCTCTGAAACATTGTTTGTGCTTATTCATATCAGCAAGAAAAAGGTGGGGAATTCCTTCCAAATAGCAGTCAGACGCCTTATCGGGAATTACAAATAAACTCGCCTTGAGTGTAAAATGACCCAACGTCACCCTTCTAAGCAAGGGGTCTGACAGAAAAAAAAAGGTCATCAAAATGTTTTTGATGATTTGTAAACAAAAGGAGAACACGATTGCAGTGAAAATAAAGTAAAAGAGGACACCGAGCGCCGGCGGCAGCATGGTTGCAATGTTGTGACACTTTGAAATACAGTACTCGATTACTGCAACGCCCTGTACTTTGGAGTCAGCCAGTCCTCCATCAAGCGCCTTCAGCTGGTACAGAATGCCGCTGCTCGCCTCTTGACAGGTACTCGTAAGAGGGAGCATATAACTCCTACTTTGGCATCCCTTCACTGGCTCCCCATTCATTTTAGAATTATTTTTAAGATCCTCCTCTTTGTTTTCAAATCTCTGAATAATCTCGCGCCACCTTACCTCTCTGAGCTCATACGCCCCTACACCCCTACCCGGCGCCTCAGGTCTGTGGACCAGTCTTTGCTAGACGTACCAAGAACTAAACTGAGGCTCAGAGGGGATCGAGCCTTTTCTGTTGCTGGTCCATCTCTCTGGAATGACCTCCCACTGAACATTCGGCAAGCCTCCTCGCTGCCCATCTTTAAAGCCCTCCTCAAAACTCACTTGTATTCTTTGGCGTTTGACTCAGCATGACTTAGATTTGCTATTGGTTTTACTGCTTGGTGCTTTCTACCGCCTTATTACTTATTACTGATTCGTCTTACTGTTTATTGTATATGTTAAATCGCTCCATGTACAGCACTTTGTATGCAGCGATGGCTGTTTGAAAGTGCTCTATAAATACTGTTGACTTGACTTGACTTGAGTACACTGAAAATAGAAAAAATTGTGTTTTGAATGGGCTCGGTTTTATTTTGTCGAGTTCCTGCAAACAATAGAATCGTCGGCATTCAGATACAATTTTGTTTAAGTAGAAGTATATTCAACTTTAAAAAAATGCAACTGGATACAGATTATTTTATTTCGTGCAGCCACTTGGTGAAAAATAAAATTTAATACACTCAACGAACCCTTATTTTTTTTTCAGTGTTATCACCGGATCTTTGGATTTCAAGTCTGCGATGTCAATACAGCAACCAGCCATTTTAAGCACGTTTGTTGAATTGTTAATCTATGCCTGTGACGCATCATGACAGGCACAACAAAGCTCAGATGGCAGAAAGTTCAGTGTATGGACCTGTTGCAATTCCTATAAAGGCCCAAATCGTAAACAAAGTCAATTTGTGAGTAGAGTGAAAGAAAATAAAGCATGACTTCAGTTTAGGATTTTTGTTTGTTGGGTTGTGTCCCAAGATTTTTCTGATTTAAAATATGTACCTTGGCTCAATAACGGTTTAAGCAATCTAGTTTTAGTAGGCAGTCTGACAACATCCTTCCATTTTGTACCGCATATCCTGTTGAGGGTGACAGCCCAGCCGCAGAATTATCCCAGCTGACTTTGGGTAAAAGGCAAGGTAAGACCCTGGGGCTCTGGCTGTCAGTCAACTGCAGAGCAGAATGACTGACAGGCCAAACCAAGTGGGTGGAAAGTGCATGGAGTGAGCTCTTGACTAATTTGTCTGGCTAGTTGCTTTGCATTCCTTCATCTTTGACACTGTTGAGATGAATACCATGTTTGTCAAACGTGAATCATCAGGATGGAGTTACTGTATCTCAAGTAATCAAAAATTCTAAAAACAGCCATGGATTTAGTCACCGTCTGCGCTCGCAGGTTTTCAACCGTGACGTTCTGGTGCGGCTTCAAGAGGAAGTACATCTTGATGGCAAACAAAAGGAACATGTCTGACTGGGGCGCAGCAACAGACTAGATAATTATCACACACAGACACGTGCACAAACCCAGACACGGAGGTTCAAATGCACACATTCAGTAGGCTGAGGAAGCACGTTTGGCTCTTAATGAGAAGCCATAAAAGCGTGTGCGTGACAGCATTCGTGTGTGCGCGCGCGTGTGTGATAAGCTGCTGAAAAATGTTGTTTACCCTTTCCACTGGTGTGAGTTGAAACTGTCATCGGCTGGGCTTTGGGGATGAAAGTTATTTCATCGTCACTAGAGTTTTTAATGATGGTGCTTTTGATGAACAGAACTTCCTGGGGGAACAAACAACCGCCCTGAGCTATGAGTCACAGAACAAAAAAAAATAAGCTGGTGGGTGGGCGGGGGGGTTGTTTTTACTTGGAGTCTCGGCTGCACTCCATAGCCGATGTCCAGTTGTTTATCTGACAATATGACATAAGAACATTTTCATTGCCAATGACCAGAGCTTTTCTCTTCACGCAGCAAAATCTTCCCGTTTTGTGCCCCTTTGACAAGGTTTGCCCATGTCGCTCGCTTTCTTTTTGTTGGTCGGTTAGTCGGGATTACGCAAAAGCCGAGGCGGGGGTGGCACATGTGTCTTTTGTGTGGCATTCATGAATTCATTCACTCCCAAAGACGTTTTTCAACGTCTTTTCAGACTGGGTCCAGAATTGGCTGGTATTGAACGCGTTAAAAGGCCGTTCATTGCCGTCGACCGCATCCTGATGTCAAAGTGCTTGCGGCTCAGTGCAGAAACCCGTCTCCCCGATGCGGACGGACACACAACAAAGCTGACGGTTACCTGCGGCTTCCTGGCACTGGCTGCGGTTGATGTAGGCAAAGTGGTGGCTGCAGCTCTGAGACTCGCACGTGCAGCCGCCAGCGGTCAGGTTACATCCAGAGAACATGCAGGCCGGGTTGGACGGTCCCACATACTTCTGCCTGTGCCTTTCCCGGGACTCTTGGTTCCGATTCCCTGGATGGACCCCCCACCCCACAGCCACGCAAGGAACAGTCATCGATGAGTCACAAGAAAAACCAGAAATCTTAACGTGTGTGTCATCACTATGATAGTGTTTTGTAGCGTTAGTCACATCCGAGCAACATCTGTTGAGGATTAGGATCTCGAAGATTGTTACGGCGCGATTTTGGAAACGACTTAACTGGGAACAGGGAGGCGGGTGGCTCACCTGAATGGGCCTTCATGCAAGTCTCCTGGTCTGGGAAGGTGAAAAATCCCAGGCAGGTGTGTCTGGCGTCACAAACGCACTGATCTCCTTCTCTGTCGCAGCCCGTCATCAGTGGGCATCGCTCGTCTTCCAGGCCGGCCTCCGGATAATCCGGAAGCACTGAAGATGAGAGTGGGGTGGGGAAAGGGTTGAGGACATGCAACATGAGCTTGTCATTTGAGTTCACTGCACGCACACTGTCAATTTTCACTTTTGGATCAGAAATAGGTTGCCCGGTGGTCCAGCGGTTAGCGCGTCAACCTCACAGTGCAGAGGTCGTAGGTTCAATCCCGGATCCGGCCTCCCTGTGTGGAGTTTGCATGTTCTCCTTGGGCCTGCGTGGGTTTTCTCCGGGTACTCTGGTTTCCTCCCACATTCCAAAAACATGCATGGCAGGCCGAGTGAACACTAAATCAGTGGTGTCAAACTCATTTTAGTCGCGGGCCAATTTTGAATCACGTCCATTATGATGCAAAATTATTACACAACAAAATAATAGATTACGAGTTTTCAAATCAGTCAAGTAAATTATAATAGTTTGTTCAATTATTGTTCAAGTGGGTGTAAACAGGGTAACAAAATTACAGTATTGCAAAATTTTGGTGAAGATTTTAGCAAGTTGACACACATGATTTGCTTTCGCGGGCCACATAAAATGACCTGACGGGCCAGATCTGGCCCCCGCGCCCTGAATTTGACACCAGTGCTCTAAATTGCCCCAAGGTGTGAGTGTGAGCGCGGATGGTTGTTCGTCTCTGCGTGCCCTGCGATTGGCTGGCAACCGGTTCGGGGTATTTAGAGATAAAATAAGTTTTCATTTAGTATTTTTACTCCGAGACTTTACAAAACCTAATTTGCTTGTGGCCTCCTTTGTAAGTTGCAACCCTTTACAGCTCAAGTGGCAAATGTAATTCTGGGTTGCCCGTTCTCTTCACCCCCCAACCCCGCCCCCTTGTTGTGCCACGCTACTCCAACCATTGAAGCCATTGTATGCTTTTTGTTTTGTTTGGCACTCCCAGCGAGTGAATCCCGCTGCTTCCAAGAAACGCCTCCTCTGCACCAAGGCCGCTTGCAACCAACTCATTACTATAGATACCGTTCTTTTGCTAGGCATGCCTTTTCTACAGAAATGGCGCATTCAGGCAACGCCAAACTTGGCCCGGCCTTCGCAATGGCATGGAGGGAATGACTGAGGGATGAGCCACATTTCTGAATAACCACCCGAAAAAAAAAAAAAAACCCTGCAGGATTAGAGAGGGCCCTCACATACACATTAGCCATAGTGTTCCGTTCTTCTGAATGCATGACGAAACACGACTGCATACAGCAAATTACCATTCTTCATAGTTGTCAAAGATCAGCAAGAACGGCAACAGAATAAACAGGATGAGACAAAGTGTGACACTTTCCCAAGCATGTGGCTCCCATGCCTCATTAAAACCACGATGAAGCACGATTTGAGCTTATTTTAACTCCCTGGCTTTCTTCCCCAAAAAGTTGGAATGATGCATTTTGTTCTGTAACGCTCAACTAAAATAGACTTTGTTACTAAGAATCCTTTCTATTCTCAGTGATTGTTTTCATTTTGAATGACCTGAATTAGCCAGAAAGCATGAATAGCTCTTTCCCGAAGCTCCGAATAGTTGCGTTGCCGATTCCTGAGTGACGACAGATGCTAACAAGCCTTGAACTGTGAGTGACTGAACGAGGAGACGACGTTACCTTTCTTTCACCTGAGTTAGTCTGCGCTGCTAATAGCTCTCCCAGGCTGCCAGCAAAAGTCTTTTCAATAAACCAAACCCCAAAAAAACGCTCCCTGATTTCCTTTCACCTTGAAATGATCCTCGTCTCAACTTTTTTTTCCTCCGTCCAATGGTTTTCCAGTCACTAGCGAGGTGTTTTCTTATGAAATGGTAGGCACGAATGTGCGTGGGGGTGGGGGGGTCGTGGCACTTCGAAAAGGGCAGAGGCAGTCCAAACAGTCAATGAGAGACTAAACATTGTTTATGCAAAGCTTGCCTGACCACAGTCGAGTCTGACCTGCTTATCTGGGATCTGGCCTGGCATGACTCTGGCCAAGGCCCCGTGGCTTCATCCCAAGGGGGATGCCTCTCTTAGCCACTCAGTCTGCTTGTCTTGGCATCCACATTTGGGATGAGAAAGCTGACCTCTAGAGGCCCTCTGGCTGATAGGGAGCTAAAAAGGAAGTCTTTGAAACATTAGATAATACCAGAGGAAGGCATGTGAAGGAGGGTCATTGGACATAGCGTCCGAGCTAGACAGGCATTCTGGTACAACATTTGGGGGAAAAGAAACGTGGGGAGAGCAAACGCTATGACAGGAGAAACCTCCACGCAAATCATTCAGCGTCGACTGGATGATTTTCACCTGGCCGACAGGCAGAACACAGATAAGTCAAGAGGTCCCGATGACTCTCTTTTGAAGCATGTCGTTGTGTACTCAAGACACGGCACGCAAACGGAAGGGGCTGCATTTCTTTCGCATAGCTTGCATATTTTCTCTGCACTCCACGCAGACAATTTATCTGAAGGGTGATTTTATTTTACGAGCAACATTTTTTTTCCCCTCGGGCTAATGTAATCATTCCTGTTTATTATCCCTTTCAAAATACTTGTAATTAAGCACTTAATCCGTCATTTTTCGCATATTTCTTTTGAACAGCAGGACCTTGTATTCGAACATGTCAAGATGATGTCAGAGAGCAGATGAAAATGGCAACCCCGTTCAAGGAACGTAACCAGCATCACACCTGCGCTGTAACATTCTCGCTGTTCCACACTAACACATTGTGACCACCCAGCACGCTGGCCAGAAAAGTAAGGGGATCAGAAAGTGGAAATATTTACCCCCGCCTGCTGATTGCAGGTCTAACTAATCACTTGGAGACCTTCGGAGCTTGAGGAAGGGGAAATCTGGGATCAGTCCTCAGCAGCCTGCCCACTGTGGCCCCTGAAAACTTATTGGGAGGTGTTGATTTACCCCCCCCCCCCCCTAGCTGCATGCATGCGTGTGTGTGACTTGAGGGTCACCAGCATGCCCCAAGAACCCAACAACTCAATCAAAGGAGCCATTAAGGTCCCCCGGCTTTACCAGAGATACTCATTTAAAGACAAGATGCCCACCAAACAGCGGCCTGATGGGCGTATGTGGCACAATCAAGAGCTGTGTCTTACGGGATGGCCTGTGGATTGAGACCCCTGCTAATTCTTGTAGAACCTTGACTTCAACCCTTACACGGGGACAATTGGGGGACTGCGTCAATGGAGGCAGACACGCACTGAGAGCTGCCGGTCCTCTTCAATCTTCACAAGGCTGGACGGAGTGCAGGTGAAGGCGGGTCTGCTTGCTTGTTCATCAGAGGAAAGCCATTGCTACTTCATTTGTTTTGGATGAGGAGGAACCGGACACCCCGAACGTTACTTTGAAGCGCACCGAGTTACACAAACACTGTCGAGAATGAGCACAACCCACAAGTAATGTAGCTTGGCGATAGAACAAATCCTCCCAACGATCAAAACGCTCCCATGCACAGTTGCACTCATTTCATCTCGTCTCAATTGACAACCTTGTGCGTTTTTTTTTTCAACAGCAAGACTTGACGCGGCTTTGAGCGCACATAATTCAATTTTGCCAAACATATTGTCATGCTCTCCACTAGAGTGACTCAAGCCTCAAATGAAAAGAATGAGCAATAGAACCTGGAACGTCTGCTGGCAGTGAAGAGCCCTTTCGAGCTGTGGAGCCGCTCCAAACAGACAGCGGGCACACACTCCTGGTTACGACTGCCAGGACTAGACTGGCTGATTTCAATATTGCAGCGCACACACACACACTTGAGGCATAACTGTAACAAAATGGGTACAACATGGAGTCATTTCCGCACTAGATTGTTTCTACCTTTCCCAAAGTCAAAAAGATTCTGTATATTAAAACGATTTGAGGCCATTATCTCTGTGACAAGATATTGTATAATGACAGATACAATCAGATACTCCAAGTCACCTTTTGTCCCCAAAGGTCCAATTTACATTAGACTTCGGGCTAATTGGACTTCAAAGCAAATGTACACAGAAAGTGTCATGGGTACACGAACAACATGTGAGAGTAACCATGGACTTCTTTTGAGTGCTCATTTAATTTCATTTTACACAAGCGTACGCTATACGGTAAAGCTAATAAGTGGATTCCAATGTCACTGTGACTGTGTCAGTGGAATGATCAGCATGAGGGTACTGCGGGGGGGGGGGGGGGGGATTGTACTCCACAGAGTACAATGATGCAGTTTTCTAATGTTGCACACAGGGGGTCAGTTTCTGTGTAACCTCATGTATTCAACACGACTCATAATTGTACTTCAAGGAAAGTGGTGGTGGGGGGGGGGGGGGTGCAGGTACAGTATCTCACCTCGAAATGACAAGGGTGCAAAAGCAAACGGCTATTTATGGCGCCCCCAAAGGTGGTACCCCCTGTTCTATTCCTTTCAGTGCCGTGCTGACAGCTCTCCTAACAAATACTGTCTGGAAATCCCAAGGGAAATTTAAAAAAAACTCAGGTACTCACTTTTACAGACCCCAATTTCAGGGATGAGGGCAGCTCCAGTCGAGTTGACGGAGGCGCATGTCAGCCCCAGGGAACAGTAGCCGAGGTTCCAGTCCGGCCCCCCGCACGGCTCCCACTCCAAGCGGGCACAGTGCTCGCAGCACCCGCAAGGATCCTTGGCCATGGTCCGACCACCGTCGCAGCCTTGTGTCGCCTTGGCGTGGCATTTCCGGAGATGGCACGGCGTGCACTCGTCAGCCTCGAGCACCCGAACCAAACAGAACGCAGTCAACATCAAAACGGACCTCTTCAGCAACATCTTGCAAAAAAAAAAAGAAAAAAGAAAAAGTGAACCAAAAATAATCTCGCGTTGTCAAGCTTGTCAAATGATGAAGCAGCCACGGCGAAAACTAAAAGTAAAAGTTGCTGTGAAGTCCTGCGTCTTCCCTCGCCGCCACACTTGAGTGGCACCTCGATTCAAATGAGGGTTCAACGACTGCAACGTAAAACTTACGCCCCCCCCACCCCCTCCCCTAGAAGCTCATGTGATGAAACACGTGCGGGAATCCGAAAGCTCCCCTCGAACCCGCTACTGCCTGCAGCCTGCTGACAGCCTCGACACGGGGAAGCAAACTGAAACCCAAATTGACACAGCAGGCATTTAGAAATTAGCGGTGTACCCCTCCCCATGATTGACACCCGTAGCGACCAGTCACATGGAGCAAAAGGGAAGGGCGGACCGCGGCCCATGAACCAAAGATGCTACACTGAAGAACTTTCAATGAACTCAAGTGAGGAAATGAACAGCGGTGGCAAAAGTACTCACAAGCTGTACTTAAGTACTTCGTAAGTACACATATTTTAGTAAAAACAATTTTGGATTACATGTAATAGGATTTAACTCCTTTAGTCAAGTAGGTTTTTTTAAGTCCACTGAAATGTACGGAAACGTTGAAATAAAACGTAAAAACGAAATTTGATTTCTACTGTCAATAACAGTAGATCAACAGTCATCAACATTGCTTCTTTTAATAATTTGGCACATAAAAATTTGTAAAAAGAATTTATTAAAAAAATACATTGTACTCTACTGAGAAGGAAAAAACACTTGAACTAATGTTAATGCTAACTTTATTTAAAAAAGGAACAGATAACATGCATCTGTGTATGTGTGTTTTCATTAGAATTAGTTTGTGTGTTTTCATAAGACAGAATTATTTTGTTGTCAGAGTGGTTCTCAGGCTGGCCCAAGACAAAACAACCACCACAAATAATTCCTGCATACATTTGTTAATATTTTATCAGTTCCTGTGCCTCCACGTGACCCCCCCGCCCCCCCAACACACACACACATGCATGGGAAAGAGACTACCTCAATTACGTGCCCGCACATCGCTGCTGGCATTGTAGGTTCTCAACTTGCAAAGTCAAGTGTACCAAAGCGGAACCATTGCAGGTCAACCCGAGTGTGAAGCCATTGTACACTTCCAGGTAATGTACAGTACTCTGTAGACGGAACTGCCTCCACTGACCATATATTATCCTCCATCTCTTGTCACCAACTACCAAATTGTTCTTTATCAGTATCCAACAACAAAGTCATCGGTCTGTCAAAGCTGTGCAGTCAAACATGGCAGACACTGTCGGGACCTTATCATTCCACAGCGATGCCTTTTGCGCGGCGCCAACGTGAGTTTATTTGTGTTTGTTGGTGTCCGATTGTGTATGCAGGTGGCTTTGGCACCGTGAAAGGTCACCGGGTGTTTGTTGAAGCTGTGTTTGTGTGCTTTTACTGGCAGATGGATGGTGCATGCGTGTGGGCACATCTGGAGGTTTGTTGTCACGGTGTCACCTACATCGAACGCGGGACATGAGCAACGGCAATGACAGTTAAAGGGATGCTTCACATATGTACGCCATTTGCGGCAGTCAAAGTTAATTAGTTGTCCATGATTAATTTAATCATGTTATTCTTGTTCATGTGCATTTCATAACTTTGAAAAGGATTTTCAAAATAATAGAGCTGGCCACAGTGTTCTTTGTCATGAGATAAGTGTCATTGTTGGACTCGATTGCGCAATGACATACACACATCTGTAGCTCTCTCTCTATATAAAATGATTTTAAGTACAGCCACACAACATATAGGTTGAGATGTCAAATGAATTGCTCTAGCGTGTTGTGGAAGCTAACAAAATAGTAAGAATCATAAAGGAGGGATCTGTGTGTTGGTGTTTTTTTTAAATTCAATCGCTAATCCCGACCTGATGTCATTGTGGATAAAAGTGTCATGACACAACTGCCTGGAGCCATCCTCTCCAACACAAACACAACATCGAGAAGAGCTGTTCTGCTGTGTGTATAATCAGCTCCTTTGCTTCACAACTGTGCTCTCGTCCTCTGATTTATCCCTCCCTCCTCTCGTCTCTTGCATCCCTCCTTAAAGCTCTTGTCACATCAGCCGACCGGCAGTCAGAAAGCCTTTGATGGTTGACGACACATCGCATGTGGAACTTGGAGAGCCTGCGTTTCCTGCGACATGTGGAGATTGGAGCCTGACCACGCTGACCTATTTGCTTGGGCGATAGGGGCCAGCTGGCAAATGTAAGAGGCCCTTCATGCGGCTATCATGGGCCATTGGTTTATGTTTAGCCGACAGAAAGGTCATGGTACCGCTTGGTCCCCTTTCCCCGCTCACTGCTCTTCCAATTTCATTGAAAATTTATGTTTTGCGGTAGGACATGAGCGAACTGTGCAGCAACATGATTGAAACCTGATCAGCGTCAGTTTGACAGCCCTCTCCAAAAAGAGGGTCGTCCTCACCGTGGGGTTTCGGACGAGAGTGAGACGCTCGAAGACGGGAAAGGTGGGGTCGAACAGGGCGTTAGCATGTTCTGAATAACTGTAGTGTGCATGTGCTAATGATGTTGTGAGTCACACAACTCTGGGAAAAACGAAATCAGTGTGAGGGCGCCAGGTTCACTCTCTCCAACGATGAGCTCCCCTGTGTGTTGAATCTGATCCAGGCTTGTGAAAACAGCTTCAGGTGGTGCGCACTCATGACTCCATGTGATGAAGATTCGGTGACCCCCCCCCCCCCCACCCCCCCTCCTTTCCACCGTTAGTCCTGTTGCAACTGACTGCCAAGTCAGAGTACACTCAGATGGCGTGGAAGCGTCACACTGGTGCTGAGGTGGTGTTTCAGGGTGTGGACGATGGGGTGTTGTCAGACTCACTGGCAGCAACACGGTGACACTTGGCTGAACGTGGAGTCAACTATGACGTGTTGAGGGCATGTTAAGTGGGCAGTATGCACCACACCTGATTACATCTGTCAGGGTGACACAACAAGCATCAGCCTATGGTTGCCAGGGGGGGTGAGGGGGCTTGCTTCACGCCTTCCCATGTCTCTCTATGTGTCCATTTTCTATCGCGCATATCCTCATTAGTGTCACAGATGAGTTGTAGCAGATCCAACTGGTCATTAGCCAATCACAGGAAACATACATTGGATGCAGAAAGTCTACACACCCCGGTTGGAATGCCAGGTTCTTGTGGGGTCAAAAAAATGGCCCCAAGATCAATACTTTTTTCTTCTCACCAGTAATGGGACTAAGAAGTGACCAGTTGGTTTTTATACCTTCGGCATCTGATTGAAATCAATACAAGCCTACTAGAAAATCTGAAACTTCCTTTGCGTTTATCAGAGACACTTTAAATGGTTGTGCTGACTCCCATTAAACATGAGGTGAGATGTGAATGCGATTGGTTCATTCTGTGTGCAGCCGCATCACCGGCTATAATGGGGGTGTACATTTGTGAAACCGTGATATTTCAGTTCTTAATATTTACTTCCCCTCTCGAATTGTCCAAGTTATAGGTCACAAATTGTGGAAAAAGGATCAATTAAAAAAAAAAGTTTTTGCCCCCTTTAAAAAAAAAAAAATAAATTAAAGGACAGTTTATGTATTGTACTGTTATTGACGCTACATTATATTTACATTTATTCAACTATGGCCAAAACAAAATCAACATTAATTAAATACAAAATAAATATGCTCCCTATTTTTCCATTTACATACTTCTTGTTTTGACCAGTAAGTTAAGCCATCATATAGTGCAAGACCTCAGCTCAGTGAGCAACAAAAGGACTGCCGGTAACACCAGGAGAGTATTTTTGTTACTCTTGTGTTTAAATTTTCAACAGATTGTGTTAGCAGATTCTACTGTATTAAAAGCATATCATGAGAAAATGTTGAATTTGAAAAGCACAGGAGATGTAAACAAACGGTTAGAGGTTGTGTTACTAAAGCCATAGATTCATAAATTATTATTTTTTTTAATTTTATGACTACATCAGGTCTCCAGCTGACTTCTCTCCAACTCAGAGAAACCTCCCATCACAGACTTTCATCCAGGCCCAAGGCTGTAAGACAAAACAGATGATTTGTTATCTGTGAATTGGATTCATTGTTTCGGTCAAAAATGAGACAGAATTCAAATTCAGCAATAAACCTGGGGACGGATGCCCCCCTCTTTGCACACCCGTTGGACTGGACAAGTCACAATGTTAATTTTCACTCACTTTCAGATCAAATGTACTAATATTCTTTTATCAGTATGTCAAGCATTTAATCCCGTCAGTGCCAAGATGTTTTTTTGTAACTTGAGGGACTGTACAGAAAAGGACTCCCACTGTATCTCATTTCAGGAAAATTCAGGAAAGAACTACAAAGCAGTCCTGCTGATTTTATTGTGGTATCCTTGAGCTTTATAATCAAACTTTTTGCTCCCAGTGAGATGGTTTTCATATGTAGCTTCCACTAATGTCGGAAAATATCTGTAAATGGCTAAATAAGGCATCAATGACCTCACCTTCGATTGCTGCTTTCACCAGCTCGCTGAGTCATTATGAGTCAGCCCTCAGTCCCAAGAAAGTATACGAGGAATGCCCAAACTTGAGCATGGAATTCAAAAAAAAAAAAAGCTGTTGTGTGTAAAGACAACAAGAAGACCTGATTGTTAACTGTGAAGCAGGTCAGAACAAACCAAGATCATTAACCACAAAAAAACAACACAGTGGTTGAATAAAACCAAGCAGCATACAGCACAAAGTATCATGCAGAGAGTAGCAAATAGGAAACACAGAATACGCTCACATGCGCATCAGGAAGCACTTTTGTCAAATGGCGTGTGTATGTGTATGTATGTATATATATATATATATATATATATATATAAGAGAGAGAGAGAGATTATGAGCATTTGAAGTACAGCAACTCTGATTACCAACAGCTGAAGTGCTTACATGAGTACAATTTTTTGGTTTTCAAAACGAAATTCAGTGAGGCATGTTATGACTGTTAATCAAACTATGAAAATATATGAAAATAGCCCATGCGTACAGTATCGTTCATTGTAGTGTTAGGCCTTATCTTAAGTTACAATACACTGCCCTCTTACATTCCCTGCGTCGTGTGGTTTGTTTTATAGGTAGAAATTGTATACCGTTGTATTTCACTGCAATACGTAATTTGATTTGCTTGAGTATGCCGTTAAACTGAGAACTGCTTATGCTTTCCATTGTTGGTCTCAAATGACAGTTCTATTCTATTCTATTGTACGATAGATTAAAATATGACAAACCAAACCCCCCGAAAAAATGAGTAAAATGATGAAGCACATGAATTGAGGGAGGAAAAGGCTGTACGATACAAATTCTCATCTGGTGTGCACAGAAAAAAAACAACACAAAGGCAGGAAGTTAAACAGTCAAATGAGGTAACTAGTTCCAAAGTAAAACAAGAAAAGACGAATTGGGAGCCCGAAGTCTCGGTCCGGGATGCATGGTGGGTGACAGAAGTCAAGAATAATGGATTGTTCAAACATTGTATTTATTACATTATATACGGCAATTTGACATTTTGGTTCAAACGTTCGGAAGCATCATGGAAGTAGACATGCTTGAATTTCTTTCGCGGGCCACAAAAAATGATGTGGCGGGACAGACATAGCCCCCGGGCCTTGACTTTGTCATCTGTGCTCTAAATTGTCCCTAGCTGTGATTGTGAGTGTGAATGGTTGTTTGTCTATGTGTGCCCTGCGATTGGCTGGCAACCTATTCTCTGAAGTCACCTGCGATAGGCTCCAGCACACCCGTGAGTCTTATAAGGATGAATGGATGGATAGATGGAAGTTAAGGTTCCCTGGTGGTCACTGGATGAAGTGGGCCTCTTGCTGGTTTGAATCTGCTAATCTATGTGATGAAAGTAATTCTTCAGCGGACTGTAATCATAAAGCTCTCTTGTGTCGGACTGTGACAGCACCTGTCTGGTGTAATCTCCTCTTTCATGCATGGGATCATTATACTATTGAACCAGTAAGCCTCTCAGGGTCTACAGTTACAGTCAATGAAAAGAGGACAACGGTCGCGACCCACATTTTCAAACTGGTCCCTGTGCTGCTTCAGAGGAAGTGCCTGCATAGTGGAGAGCGGGGACGCGACTTGTCTTGTGACTTTGATTCTTGGATTTTGACTTCAATTAATTAAACATTTGTTTTTGTCGTGTGAGAGAAAGCCACAGAGAGTGAAGAAAACTCAATTCCACCCGAGAAGGCCGTATTTGAAATCCCAGCCTCAGAACAGTCAGGCATGTATTTTTCTATGCTGATACTAATTTGTTTATCTATTTATGTTCATTATAATCAAGATTTACCAAATATTTTGTGTATTATTTCTAAATCTATTTGATACATGATGTTCAGGAGACAGCTCTCCGCTTTTGAATGTGCAAATCATTGGCGAGTATGCGAAGCCGCTGCTAATTGAACCATATTATCAAATAATGCTCATCAAACTTGTGCTACCGCTACGTGCGTGTAGTCTGGCGATAAATTCTAGCCATCGCTTGACAAAGGCTGATCAAGGAGCCTCGAGGGAACTGAGTGTAGCAGTGCGCATGATTGTAGCAGTTTCTGTTGGCTTTGAGCAGAGCTCCTTTGGTTAAAGGTGCCACATTTACAGGTGGACCTCCAGCTGGCAGAGGAATTCCACAACCTGTGTTTCACCTGTAAACTTGACATAATTACAGTGCCGCTGACTCAAGCGCAGAGGTGAAACAACCACCTTACAGGGGGAAAATCATCAGTGCTGAATGTTATGTCTGGGATGGGGGATTCACCCCTTTCTTGGTGAGCGGCAGGAATGTCAAAAATGTGCTCGTTCACCTTCACGAAGGCCAACAGGGAGTTGACATCATTAGTTCGTGGCGTGTGGCTGCTTGTTGGGAAGCGAAAGGAAAGTGGATACAGGTCACAACGGGGGTGGGTATGTCTGTGGACCTGTCCGTTGGCTCAATGAACACGCGAGATATTTTGTCTTGAAAGAGGTTTTGCTACTTTTTAAAATGTTAAAAATGCATAGAAAAAGAGTACAGCATATTACTAAGTACAGTACTTGAATAAAGTTCGCTCTAATGTGTGTACACCCTTACATCGTGTATGCTGAGACAAATAACTGTCTGTCACTGGATTTTTTGTTTTAACAATGCTAATAAATGTGATAACATCCCTGTATACCATCCATCCATCCATCTTCCGAACTGCTTAATCCTCAATAGGGTCGCGGGGGGTGCTGGAGCCTATCCCAGCCGTCTTCGGGCAGTAGGCGGGGGACACCCTGAACCAATTGCCAGCCAATCGCAGGGCACTCCATGTATTCCAAGAATGTCAATTAGCAATGTGTTGACCAAGACCAAACGGTTTGACTTATGAAAGAGGAATTTTTTTTAATGACCAAATCAGTGGCTAGGTCTCAACACAAACCAATAGAGCAGCTCTGCGTGGACCTCGATTAATTTTTCATCATAAAATGCTTACTGTCGTGGAGCAGTTTTCCGTTATAATATTGTTTACCACAAGATAGCAGTCACCGCTTAAGAGCACCTCCAAACCCAAGACATCAGACTGCATCAGAGAAGAAAAACGAGGTTTGTCCTGGCAAGTAACCAGAATCAAGTCAAGTTAAAAACATGTGTTTTTGAGGTGAAATAGGAGCCAGATTGCATGTTCACTTTATTCAAACACAAGCCTATCTGTCTAGTTTGCTTACAGACGAAATATTTTAAGGTGCACTACAACATGGCTAACCCCACCCCACCTTCCCAATTCTGTGACGGCCATGAGTGCAAATGCAGATAATTGCAGGGTGTTCATAAAGTCTCGGTACAAGTTAAAAAGATACATGCTTCTTCAAACAATATCATGTTATTTAATCTTGCTACGCATAATTGTGCTTATGTTTGACCTACAAGACATGCTACAGTGGTAGATTTGGTTTTCATGATGCGCTGCCGCTATCTTGTGGTTTAATAGAGAAAGTGCAACTAAGGAAGAGCGGGTCAATTGAGAACAGCCACATTTCAACACGTCGATTAAAAACAACAAAAAGAACTGCTGATTCTATATCCTTGCGACTCATATCACACGTCAAGCAAGCAACATTTGAAGGAAGGAAGCCTTCATTCCTCGCGGGCCATGGCTTTTTGTCACACTCTCTTCCTGTTTTTCTCTCCCCGCGAACCAATAACAAACAATACAAGGAAAGGGCTGCGCTCTTTGTCTAGACGGCGGCCCATCAGCGTCGTCTGATGTGATTCAGAGTGCGGCCCAACAACTATGATCTGTCTAGCTGAGGTCACTTGGAAGAAAGAAGTTTAGATTGCTTTGCATGGCATGCCCCCCCCCCCCAAAAAAAAATCAAATCTGGTGAAGATCATATTACTCTGTCCATTGATAACAGGAAACCATCCTATTGCTGTCAGCCTGGGGGGCTCGGGGATAATAAACCAAGAGAAACCACTTTACATACAACTCCACAAAAAACATGTTAGATGACAAGATTGCAGGTGATGAAGACATATAAAGCGAATGATTTTGGATGCAATGACGTGTTTTGTTGGATAGAGGGCAGAATGACACAGCTATCACACTACTCGAGTTTCTTCAGGTCACAATGCAAACAAAGTTAAACATATGAACCAAGGCACTTATAAAGCAAGATATCTTTTCAATGACGCAAACGTGATTTTGTGTTGTTTTCATTTTTTAATTATCACCGATCTTTTTATTTTAAATACGCCTACGGCATTGATTTGTTCAGTACAGTAATCAGACTTAGGGTGTATTCCAGACTGAAATGAGACTCATTGTCCCGGAGTCGTTATATGCATTTGAGTGTCAATCACAAGAAGAATACTAAAATTGCACGCACAACTGCAAACACGTGTGTGTTGAGCTTCCAATACAAGAGCTGACAAGAACATGACTGACTCTTTTTGAAACTCAAAGTAGACTAAAAGTTGACAGTTAACATCACGGTCCCGCCATGCAGGGTATGCGTGCACGAGTGTGCGTGCGTGTGCGTGTGTGTAAGCCGGTGTCAAAGTTGGTATCAGGGCAGACTTTCTGGAGCCAACTCCCTTGCACCCTCTGACGACTTAGACACTGGTCAGACCCACCTGGGGCCGACGCCATGATGGGAGGGGCAAAGTATGAGAGAGTTTGAAACAAGATCAGCCAACACTTTGAGAGGTGACACACGCAGGAAGGTGAAAAAAGTGAGAGTAAGCAGAGGAGAGCGAAAAAAAGACAAAGGGAGCGAGGAAACTGCATGAGGGAGCGAGATGGAACAAAGACACAATAAAAGAGAGAGAACACTAAAAGTCTTGCCTGAGGCATCATTTGTGTGTCTGAGCTGGGTGCACGGAGGCCAAGAACGGTGTCATACACAGCTGAACACATTCATTGTGAACACATACTGGCAGCCAACACACACATCTGGATTTCTCATAATGAAATGCAGTCGGCTGCAAAGTTTTCCTGAGCACAGATACAGTAGAAACCATATGACTATGGCTTGTTAAGATCGTTTAATTGGAACACAATCTGCAAGTTGGTGCATATGTAAAAGTTTGAACAACATGGATACAGAATACAGTATAGTGTCATCTGTAGTTAACAGTGACAGTCATCTGGCGGGCTTGCACATTGTTAGTAGTGAGAGAAGTGTTATGCAGCAAACCCGTTTATCGCAGGGATACGTTCCAGACCGCGCGCCCACTATCGGTGAAAATCTGTGCTCTATGGATATCATCCAAAAACATTTTAACCCTTTCAGGGACCACGGTTACTGCAGTGGACAGCTTATCATCAGGTTATCAGGTTACAGTGTGCACGAAAGGGTTAAAAAATAGTTTGACCTCTCTTGGGAGCTTTAAAAGATTGAATCATATTTAAGCAGAACTTTCCAACATACACACAAAATGCATGCATTAAGTGTATTTAAAAAAATACAGCATTGATTGCAGTGTCTGTGGTTCAATACTCTATGTGCCTTTTAAGAGGCAGAAAGTGGCGGTAGTGGCGGGAGGGGGGTCATGTGATATCATCAAGTGAGTGTCTGGGCGTGAACCGTGGCTGACAGCAGCTCCTGCGTAAGTGTGTTTGTTATCCTGAACAGGGTCAGGGAGGGTGCTGGATACTATCCCAGTTAACTTGGGGTGAAAGGCGGACTAAACCCTAAAATGGTCCCCCGTCAGTCGCAGGGCACATATAAAGACGAACAACTATTCACACCCACATCCACAACATCACTGAGTGGAAACCGACCCCACGCTGCCCGCTCACCACTAAACCATCGGTGACTTAAATGACAATATTATTTGTAAATAATGAGTGCGTGCGTGTGTGTGTGTATAATGTTTTGTCTAAAAGTAGTGGAAGCAAGCAGTAATCTGCATTCATCTGTCATGTCAGTCTAAAAAAATGTATTGATGGAATTTATAATACACAACATGCCGGAACACACATGCTCGCGACCGCACCCCCGGCCCCACTCGCACACACATACTCACACACTCACACACATACTCACACAAATTGCCAAGCTGCCCATGTGCAACATATCCTCCACTTTCCCCTCCTCTTTTCAACATCCTTGCACGATACACAAGAGTTGCACTCAGGTTACACGTCCAGGTTGGACCTCTCGATTGCTCCCTGGGGCTATTGGGAAGAGAGGCGGTGGAGGGTGAGAGGGGACAAGAGGGATGGGATGGAGGGGGTTGGGGTAGGGTGAAAAAAGAGGAGATGATGGAAGGAAGGTCCACAATAACAGTCTGTTTCCTTGCCTGTTGATGCCTGCAGCCTAACCTTACTGCACCTGTTGTGGAGCCTCACAGTAGCCGGACAGCGATATGGGTTGTACGAGTTTGGCTGGTGATCTCATGTGGCACCTGCATCGTGGGCCAAAGCCAGCTGGGCAGAAGCCAGGCCTGGATACAAACTTGATGCACTTTGTCAATATCCTTTCACACTCCCCGCGCACTTGACGACCTTTGTTGCCACCCGATAAACCGGACAGCATGTGCGTGCTGGCTCGTATATGCGAGTGCCCCTTTGCCCTCCAACTTACTGCACTAGGGAATTGGGTAAGTGTATAATAAGGTTGGTCATGGGTATCTGCAACCAAGCAGCATGGGTTTCAAGTGTGATCCAGGGAGCAATTTGCAGAAGAACTTGTGGGGGAGGGACAATAACTGTGAGTAGCAATTTTGGAGTTCGGTTCGGGTGCAAGTTCTAACAGACCTTGCTTACACTTTACAATTTGTAACTTTGTAAGTTTGTTATACTATGCATTTTGGTATGTACTTGTATCATCCATCCATCCATTTTCTGATCCGCTTATCCTCAAAAAGGTTTGCGGGCATGCTGGAGCCTATGCCAGCTAACTTCGGGCAGTAGGCAGAGTACACCTTGAACTCTCAGCCAATCGCAGGGCAAACACAGACAAACAATCATTCCTACACACACCCACAACTGCCATGCATGTTTTTGAAATTGCGAGGAAACGGCAGTCACCAGAGAGAACCCACCTAGGCATGGGGAGAACATGCAAATTCCACACAGGAAGGCCAGAGCCAGAATCGAACTCTGCAACTCTGCACTGTGAGGCGGATGTGCTAACCAATCGTACACCGTGTCGACATTATACTTGTATCTTTTTTTTTTTAACATGGTGGTGGGCTCCATCCAGCCCCCTAAAAACACTGCAAATGAAAAGCTAGTGAGATCCAAAACAAGAGATGTGTGCCCACAAAGAAAATAGCAAGGGTCATATTTAATCACTAATCACTGCAACTTTTTTCCCCTTTTTTTGCATTAAATAGAACAGTTCCCCAGTTCAGAGTCGTGCGTGTGTGTGTGTGTGTGTGTGTGTGTGTTTGTATATACGCGTCTCTCTCTGATTGCCCAATTACAGGGGTTGCGTGACCACACCATAAAGAGCAACAAGCATAGCATTGGACCTTATCATCCCTCATTGCCTCTGCTCGTAACCGGAAATGAAGTAAGCAGGGCCATTTAACTGCATCAACTCTCTGCGGGATTGTTTTCGACAGTGATGACATGTCCTCTCGTAGCAGCTAACCAAAACATAGTTTTGCGTAATTACACTTGCTTGATAAATTGTTTTTGTTTCCACTTGAGGATTCAATTGGAAGCTTCATATAAAAGCTGGCCATTAGTTGACGTGACACCGCGGGCTCCTACCAAGGTGAATCCTGACGTAACACTCCACAGACACAGTTGATACATGGCAATTTGCCGTGGACCTGTATTTAAGATGCAGATATTTTACTTTTGTTGACGGTTTAGCCTTAGAAAGATTTTCTGAGTTTAATCATTGTGAGGTGACCAGAGAAATGTACAGTGAAACTTCTTTAGAATTTCTAATAAAAATGACTTGCAAATCCTTTTCAACCGACATGCAATTGAATACACAATGAAGACAAGATATTTCATGTTCAAACGGATGATTTGGCAAACATTGAGTCATTTTGAATTTGATGCCTGCAACATGTTCCAAAAAAGCTTGGGCGGGGCGTGTTTACCACTGTGTTACATCACCATTGCTTTTAACAACGCTCATTTGGGAACTGAGCACACTCGTTGTTTTAGAGGTGGAATTTTCTCTCAGTCTTGCCTGATGTACAATTGCAGTTGCTCAACAGTCAAGAGTCGTATTTTGCGCCTCATAAAGTGCCGTGCATTTTTAATGGGGCACGGAACTCAAACTCTTTTACTATGAAGCCATCCTGATATAACACATGCAGTGTGGCTTGGCATTGTCTTGTTGAAATAAGCAGGGGCGTCTATAAAAAAGACGTTGCTTGGATGGCAGCATATGTTTCTCTGAAAATTGAGTACATTTCTGCATTCATGGTGCCTTCACAGTTGTACAACTTACCAATGCCACGGACACGAACACATCCGCATACCATCAGTGATGCTGACTTTTGACATTTGCGGCAATAACAACTTGGATGGTGCGTCTCCTCTTCGGCCCAGAGGACACAACCTGCATGATTTTCCAAAAAGAATTTGAAATGTGGGCTCGTCAGACCACAGGAAACTTTTCCACTTCGATCACAGATGAGTTCAGGTCGAACGAGGTCAGCGACTTTTCTGGGTGTTGCTGATAAATGGCTTTCACTTAGAATTGTGTTAACTTGCGTTTGTAGATGTAGCGACAAAGGGCGTTGACTGACAATGTTTTTTTTCAAGTCTTCCTGAGTCCATGTGGCTTTACAGAATGATGCTTTTTTTTTACTACAGTGCCACCTGAGGGGTCAAAGGTCACAGGCATTCAATGTTGGTTTTTGGCATTGCCACTTACATGCGGAGATTTCTCCAGATTCTCTGAATCTTTTGATGATATTATGGAACATAGATGATGAAATCCCTCAATTCCTTGCAATTGTACATTGAGCAGCATTGTTGTTGGACTATTTGCTCATGCAGTTGTTCACCAAAGTGGTGAACCTCACCTCATCCTTGCCTGTGAACATCTTGTTTCCCTGCTGATCGTTGGTGGGTAGAGTTTCCTGCTGCACACCTGCGATCAGACTTCTAAGTCAGAACAGGAAGCACTTAAAGAATACATCTCCACCTCCCTTGCATCAGGGCACATCGTCTGTTGTTCTCACCGGTGGGGGCAGGTTTTGTTGTCTTTGTTACGGACAAAAAGGATAAAACCCTGAGGCCATTGATTGATTTCCGGGGCCTTAATGAAATCACCGTGAAGAACATATACTCATTGCTTCTGATGGATTCCACATTTGCTCCTCTGTAGTCAGCTTCGATTTGCTCCAAAGTGGACCTGTGCGATGCAATTACTTGGTTAGGGTGATGGAGGGAGACAAGTGGGAACAAGTTGAACATACCTGTGGGTCATTTTGAGTACCAGGTTAAGATTGATAGACGCTTATGCTGCGGGGCATGATAGATCAATTGTGTTTCATCTATCTTGATGATATTTTGATCTTTTCAAGAAGTCTCCAAGAGCATCAGACACAATGTCTGTTACGATGTCTGCAGGGGGAGGAAAAAAAACGGCTCTCTTTAAAAGCAATTCAGTTCTTGGGGTTCATTGTGAAGAAAGGTCAACTCGAGAGTAGATCCGGCCAAAATACAGGCTGTGGTTGACTGGCCATCTCCTAGATCAAGGAAGCAATTGCAGAGGTTCTTGGATATTGCCAATTTCTACAGGCAGTTCATCCGTAATTATAGCATGGTTGCTCAACCTCTGACAAGGTTTACATCCCAAAGGTTTTGGTGGCTGGGTCTCTCCGCAAGGACATTGGAGACTACTCCGCATCCTCAGTCTGCTCACGGAACAAGTCGCATCACCCGCTTCCCATCCCATCTCATCCTTAGTCTCATTTGGCCTTACACTTTGTAACAGCACTTCCTCTCTCATGGGAAAAAACTGCCATTCTCAATGTGATGGATCATTTCATTGCTCGGCCTGAACTGCTTTCAGCCATGGAGGCCGGTGACATCCTGTTTTCCGCATCGACTTGGTCTCTGATCAGGGACTTCAATTCCTGTGTCCTGTTTGGAAGGCCTTCTGCAAAGGCCTTCGGAGCAAACTCCAACCTTTCTTTGGATTATCATCCCCAGACAAATGGTCGTACTGAAACAGGTCCTGGGAGATGCTCTCCGTTGTGTCTGCCATCAGCATCCCTCGTCGTGGTCTTCCTCACCTACCCTATCTTGGAATAAGCCTACAATTCCCTCATCTGGTTAGTCACAGCAATGTTTCCATTCAAGGCGGTATATGACCATCAACCACTGGTATTCCCTTCCTGGGCGAGTTGTGTTTCCGCCCCATCTGTCCAGGTCCACCTTCATCGGGCATGTCAATTGTGGCGTGATACAAGGTGCAGCACCAGGCCATACGACAGATCATATTGGCGGATTGCTGACAGGCTCCGGATCTCGTCTCCAACATATCATCCTGGCCAGAAAGTATTAATTGGAATGAGGGTTTGGATTTGCAGAGCCCCAGAACTGCACAATAGTTCAGTCCTGTTTGGCAGAAGGTGAGTGCTGCCATTTCAAGTAATTTTAGCACATCGTCGCCTATTTTTGTCATTTTTAGGTTAGACGGGGCATCTGAAAAGAAGACATATTTTTCCCAGGACAGCGGCAATATGTGACATTTGTCAGACCATGACAAGGCATGGTCACCTGTGAACAGTGCAGAAATGATTCAGAGCCAAGAGACTGGCAACAAGCTGGTCAAGTGATGGGGCACAAGCTGTTGCACAAAGCAGCCACAAGTCCTCAAACAAGTGTTCAAGTTGTTTCCTGACTCTCGTAAGGGTGCCTGTGGACATGAGCGCTCTCTCACTTTTCCCTCGCTTTTACCAGGAAAGACCTCTACTCACTCTGGAGCTCCTTTATGTAGCATGTTTCTTTTAATAAAATAGCTCCTCTTTCTATTTTACACGATTAACTTTGGAGTATATGTCTTTTTTCCCCTGTGTGCTCCCCTTCAAATCCCTTTCACCCTCCTCCTTTTCCTTCTTACCCCCCCCCCCCTCCCCGCCTCCTGTTTGACCAAGTCTGTATTTGTTGTGAGACAAGGCGGTCTCTGTCTGAGGACCGTGCATGTGTGAATACGTGCATCTGTGTGTATGTCTTGTGTGTGTGTGTGTGTGTATGTGTGTTTGCAACTGTTGATATCTGCTTTGCGCCATCATGCTTGTGTGTGTGTGTGTTTAAGCGAGCCCGGACTGGGCCTCGGGGGCAAAACACTCCCCCACCACATTCCCCCTCGCCCCCCCTCTTTTTGTCCTCCCAACCATCTCCCAGAGATGGATGTGTCTCCAGGGAACTGGCCCCAGAAGAAAAGCACCTCTAGCTCGCGCATATTAAATTCTGCTGAGCAAATACAATATGCTGATGTTGCACCCTCCCACCCCCCCAGACCGCTCTCTCCCTCCGCCCTCTTGGTTTTTAAAAGACCTGATAAATACAGTACATCTTCAAGCGGAGTTCACAAGTCTACAACTTTAAACGTTTTTGTGCAGAACGACTGTATATTGATCCTTCCGCACATTTTGGAAACAGTTGCAGAATAAACATCCAGCACGGTGCAAGCGGGCATGGCTGTAGATGGCTATAGCATATCTTCAGAATGTACACTGTCATCTGATGTGGACGCAAACAAATGCATTTCGTGTGTCTTGAAAAAAATAACAGACTAATCTACTGCAGCTTTCTTTTCCTCCTCCGATGCATCTACTTGAGCCCACCCCTCCTCCTCCCCAACCCTACTTCATTCCCCTACTCAAACACTCCTCCCCCAGGCTTAAGGCTCGGCACCTGTGGGCCCCTCACCCCCACCTCAACCCCCAGCCCTCCTCCCTCTTTACATTTGCGAAGGAGCCCAGCCCGTTAGAATGATGACCACTCAAAAACACAGATTGGCTGTTTCTTTTAGTAACCTATATTGGACCATGTTTACATTTCCTCAACAAATTGCACACACTTTTGCACGAAATAAATAGATGACACTTGACAAGATCAGGCAAAGACAACACAAAGGTTTAACCATAATAATGCAAAACAGCTCGAAATCGATTCATTTCTTCACAGATCCAATTGCTACCTACCTCTTTGTGTTTCTGGCATTTTCAAATCTTGACTTGCGACTGTGGTGCCTTATTTAACTCCTTTACTTGCCGTGTGGCTGCGCTGCTCATTCTTAAGAGATTTTAGAAGTACAATGAGATTTTCAGAGTTGTGCACCTGCTCTGTAGTAAATCGCACTATAAAACAGCCGGGGGTATGAAAGTTTATTTCCACATCCCCATTAGTCAACACTCGCCAATACTCCACCGCCCCCCCACTATAAGCTCCCCCAATGGATTTTCTTTAATTCTTTGTCACTTCTCTCTCTGATGAAAAGCTTTCAACAACATGAAGGCTCGCAAACGCTGTCCTTTCTGGCACCCACTAAGCATGGCGTGCTCCCAAACACATGGCTCTGATAGTCGCCCTCCTAATTTAATCCACTTGTTTTGTTTTCGTTTGAGCGCATATTTCACACGCATAACTTTCGTATCAAGACTTTTGTGAACAGCAAAGGCGGCTTTTGTCACACAGATGTGATCAATTTTGAAATGCCGTGTGCGATCTTTGCTTCGTGTATGTGGTACCCGGTGCACTTCGGGATCATTTGTTTTTCCGCCGCAGCTTCTTCCTGGCTTGAAGCTCAGTCTGTGCATGTAATTAACATCAGTGCTACCAAATAATGATTCTCACAGCTCCCCACAAACAGGGATTGGAACATTTTGAAACTTCTTTAATCCAAATGCCCCATTGAATAAACTAATAAAATTTAATGGGGGTGCGGGGGGGGGGGGGGGCTGTCACGATTTGGGTTGTAAACATAGGTCAGTGCTCTTGACAATGTTTTGGCCAGCAGAGAAGGTCTTGATGGTCACTGGAACAGGCGCACTGCCAATCAAGCTGAATTTGAGTATTTCCCCCAACCACCTCCCAACAACCCCTTCCAATCCAAGTAAGCAAAAGACTGATTAAAAGATGTCTCTAAAAGATTATACTGACTGATCATCATGTAACTTGAGGTGTGTTAAGAGGGATTCTTCCTTCCCGATCTGCTGTGAAAAAAGGTAAAATGTCAAACATGTTCGGTATTTGCGATCCACAATCCTTATGTGTGTGTGATCAACACTGAATTGAGCTGAGCCACGGAATTGGTGATTTTGACATTCCAAGGAACCATTGCCAATTAGGAGGCGACCTGTAGCTCGGGAAGTAAATAAACAAGCACCTGTTTGTGTTGAGATTTCCTTATATTTTGAGGATTTGGACCTGTGTGCATTCAAGAAAAAACATATTTTAACTACCTGGTGATAATCAGCTCAAAACATTCCATTCATTATCCAAGTTTGTCAAACTACTTAATTTAAATCTGTGGTGAGTAGCTTCTGTTCCCCTCTAGGCTGGAATTCTGCATTACAACAACACAGCTGATGCTTTGATGTAGACGTAGGCTAAGCCTCACCCTCGCCTTCTCACCGTGCGCATTTTTATTCTAAAGGACAGCTACTAGTGAGAGAAAAAGATAAATTATTCGAAGGAAGTAATGTAGGTTTATTTTCTGCTACAGAAACTGAAAATCAGATGTTTTGTGAGCTTTTTACAAACATGCGCTTTGCCCATTGCGAGCAAAAATGCGACATTTCTGGTCTGTCATGTTTGGTGCGCCAGCTCGGGAACGTCACCTGTTGTCAAAAAATACAAAAGATCAAATGCTTGAAAAGATGCCGATAGACATGACCTACATTGTGTCATCTCGTCAATTAGTGGCTTAGCTGAAAATTATTATAATTTTTTTTAATTACACACTGCACGAAAGGAACATGAAAAAAAAAGCTTGTTGTCCATGTTTTAAGCCATCAATCAAAACTAGCCTCTCACTGAAACATAACATAATAAAACATGCTTTTGTTGTTGTTTTAAGATGCGCCATGTTGAAATGTGATGCTAGTGCATTGATACTGTCCCATAATTGATATGGACACCACACACGTCTTTGGAAAAGCGATATTACCTTTTAAAAAATATATCACAAAATCAGATCACGGATAGCCCCATATGAACTTTTTCAGTTGTTGAAATGTTTCAATAAGTGAAACCATTTGAAGAAAAGCATGTTTTTTTTTGTTTGTGTGTCTTTGTATTATCTTTGCGTCAGAAGCAAAGAAGTGTATCTAGCAAAGGTGTTATTCTGTGGAATAATCTCGAAACAGACCTAAAAATGAGTAAATCGCTTGCTGAGTTCAAAAACAAATTCAAAAAAATAGTACAAACAACCTACATCAATCAGAGTTAAAATGATAAATTCTAAACATTAAATATAATGATAAATCAGAACTAAGTTGATAAATAGAGAAAGGTATTGAAATAACCATTATGAATACAAGAGAAAATTGACACAAGAGTGCCAGGGTGAGGATGTATATAATCCCGATACAAACCAAAAGTTGTAAAAATATCACGGTTAAGGGTAAAGTATGAGCCTTAATGGAGACTTCTTCTTACTTTTTCTTTTCTGATTGATATAAAAATGATTTAGTAGATATAAACACATAACGGGGTAGGACTAGATAAGTTTTTTTACTTCATCCTACTCCCTTGAACATAATAACTGTGTTGAATGAAGACTGATTTCTTTCTTTTTACTTTTTTTTAATCTACCTTATTTTCTGTCAAATTATTACTGTTTATGTTTTATGTTCAATAAACAATAAACAACAACAACAAACCTGTGTGATCTTCAAACAACTCAATATGACCATCAGTCGCCGTTAATTCTCGTCATGTGACCGCAGAGCAGTTTCGAGTGAAACATCAATGGGCAAGGCCCAGCAATTTCAGGCACTGCATCAAAAGGCGTCAGGGACAAGACGGCTACTCTTGAGTCACGATGGCGGCTTTCATAGAACTCTCTAATTAGGCAGCAAAGGAGCAAAGAAGACAAAACGGCCAAGAGGCTTTGTTTCCCAAAATGACTCAAATGCGGGCATCTGTCTTCATCTGGATGCTGTAAATGCACGTTAAACACCAAACACATAAACTACACTTGTGTGTTTGGTTCTCCGGCTAAAGAAAGTTTTCACACAAAGGCTCCACAGGCGCTGCCAAATGCTGTCAGCTGGCCACTTTCCAAAAGGAGACTCTGAGCCAGACACACCAATAACATCCACTTCACTTCCTGTAATGATTCACCTGGACGCTGGGCAGTGGCCAACAATAGTGCCCCACTGGGAGAAGGGATTAGGGTGTTTTAAATAAGCCGCATTGGCAAAAACCTCCTAATGGGACAGTGATTACTAACTGGCACAATAAAGCCTCCTCGGCTGTCTGCGCATTCTGGCGTGCACATGTGAAGACGTGTATTTTTGTCTTCGATTTACAAATTGCGGATTAAGCATCATCAAACCTTGCATCACGTGGGACTATTTGGACTTTTCGATCACACAATCGAAATCAGACTCATTTTGGACAATACAAATACGATAAATAAATACAGTTGAACAATTTGATTATTTCACATGACTGTCTCACATTTTATATTTGAATCGGCTCAGCAAGGGATAGACTTCATCTACTTGAGACTATGAACTTTATTAGTACTGTAGCATAGAAAAGGGATGGATTTTCACAGTAAGGGCTCTATTTTCATGTCAGGCACAAGCCTGGTGTGGTGAGCGGCAGATCTGCCCAGAGGCTAGTTAGACGGGGCGTTGGTAATTTCTCAATTCATCAAAATTTTGAACAATAATTACCTAAATTTACACGCGACTTTCAGTATACGAACAGTTTTGTGATAGATCAGTCAACGGATTAATGTTGTAATTCCTCTCGCACTGCGTAACCATCGTTGGGAACGTGCATAATAAATTGCTCCGCGGCTTCAAGTCAGAAGCTGCTGCAGATGGAGACGGAAGTCCCACCGCCTCATTCATGATCATATAATCACAAATCGCTGTGACGTTTGTGACGTCGGAAAAATCGTTTGATTTTCATTAAAATAAAAGTCTATTTAAAGTGTGTATATTATTCATTAAAATGTAGCACTGTTTTTAACTAAGGGAAGAAACAGTGTTCGATTAGGATCTGTAGTCCTCTTCCCTTTTCCCCCACCTGTGCTCAAGTTACTGAGTGATAAATAGTTCTGTTTTTAAGTGTTTTATTTCTTAATATTAGCCTGTGTGTTCACTATGTTGCATTATGTTTGTTTTTAACCACACACACTGGTTGAAAAAAAAAGAAGTGAATCTAACGTAAAATTTGGTGGTTGGAGCGGTTTAATTGCATTTATTTCAATGGAAAGTATTACTTTGATTTATGAACATTTCAAGTTACAAATAGGCTCACTGAACCAACTTTTTTGTGATTTTTCATTTGCTGCTGTTTTGTTTTTTTTGTTTCCATTTTTTAATCTGTGTTTGTGATTACTTTTTTGTTTGTTCAGTATTTTGTTTCATCTTTCATAATGTGTTTTTATTTATTTCTTTGCAGTTAATTTTCTTTTGTTTGTTTTCTTTTTATTTGTGATTTTTGATTCGCTGTAGTGTGTGTGTGTGTGTTTTTGCTTTGTGTTTGCCATTACCTTTTGGTTTTGTCATTTGTTTTGGTGACTTGCCCTTCATGGCCACGGTCCATCACTTTCAATAGCCTGCACACTATTTCGCTCATGGTCATGTGCCGCAGTGTCTGTATTGAAGAAGCGCACCCCACTGTCGTGTGACTTCAGTCACATGATACCACGTTGAATCTGACACATGTACTCGTGTGCTTGCAGCAGAGATCAATTTATGTTTGTGAACAGTAGTCCCTCATTAGCACTGTTTTCATGTGATCAGGCAGAACCGCAAGGCGCTCGCGCGTGCACGCACACACACAAACACACACACACAGACACATCTAAACAGTTGAATACAAAATCACACGTGCACACACGCGCACAAATGCACCACATGACCAGATGAAGAGGAACCATTGTTCACAATCACAGGACCTTTTAACGCAGATGCACACAATTCTCCTTCTGCAACGGAAGGGTAAGAGGCAGCAGCGTTGGCCTTGTTTTGATATTCCATGGCTGACATGCTTGCACTGATCACAAACACACAGACGCTCCCTCTATGTCCGTGCCTTATCAGTACGTCTTCTGTGTTTCCAACATAAGACAAATCCGTGTCACACCAATGCGGACGCATTTGCAGCAACCACAGGCTGCTCGCTGGCTTGTAATAAGGCTTCATGGAGCTGTCATTGTGGCAGGCAGTGACAGTGGCAGGCCATTAGCCTGCCGAGCCAGAGTGGGTGAGGTCAAACCCCTGACTCCTGTGACTGAGCATTGAGTGGGTGGTGGGGGGGCAGCTGGATCAAAGTTCAAAAGGTGACAGGGGTGGAGACGTTTGACCAGCTCTGACCTCTGGTCCCCATTTTGTGGAGACAAGTCATAAGACAAACATAATCAACTATGATTTATGAGCTAATGGACGTTTTTTTTTTTTTTTTGGGTGTGATGTAAAACTTTTATTCACAGGCAACTTTCGAGCTGCTGGACGTTTATGACTTTAACCTTTGCATCTCAAACATGTAAAGCTTTTGTGTTCTCTCCCAGGATAAATAAAGAACACAAAGACGATTTTCTTTCAGTGTTGTGTTCAGTAGTGGGCAGGTGCTGCAGATGCTTTCGCAATATAAATTGCACACAGGTACTAAAAATGTGTACAAATGTCATTGATGCATGAACAACGTCACACTATGCTTAGTATTTTTAGCTGGCAGAACCCTTACCGCAACATGCAAAAGAGTTTGCTTGATATTTTCATTCCACCTTATTTGGCTACTAAAGGAGATCTTATGCATTTTTTTCCACCACCAAGTGTGTGAACATAAATAAATAATAACAACAAAGACAAGAATTACATAAATAAATATTGTGCCCTATTACTCAAGGAGGTCACACATTGAACTTGCATTTTATTGTGTCCATTGGGGCATCCTGTGAAAGTATCGTGTATAGGACCCCAAAAAAACAGCTGTTCGGCTTCCATTACCGGCAGTATGTCACACTTTTTTTTCCAGTTACAGTTGGTGTCTACCAAAACTGCCCTTTGTCACCAATTTCGTGATCCACTTAACCGCACCTCTTCTATTCCAAGGCTGTGCAGAGAAATTACATCCATAGAAGTTGTACCTCTTCTCCTCACCAGGGTCGCAGGTGAGCTGGGGCCTATCGTGGCTGACGTCGAGCAAGAGGTTGCGCACGCCCTGGACAGACGATTAAATGTAAATGCTGGTCAAGCAATTACTTTGATATGATGCTATGGCATCATTGCTTTTCTCATCATGCGCTCACCTTGAACATTTCTTGCAGAAAAAGGAAGCTATAGTTCCCCCCCCCCCCCTTTTTTTTCCCACACACCAGCATTGGTTGGGGTGATGGCGGCGGTTGGGGAAGCTGCACATGATTAAGTGCCTAAAGGGGATTGCGTGGATTTGAAGCCTCAATGGCAGACCGCACAAACTTTAGCTTTCACAAAGCGATGGTGACAATTACTCTCTGCTTTGGACAGGCTTAAAAAATTAGACTATGGTGGTCTCTGCAGTATTCACAATTTGTACCGATACTGGAACAAGAGTGATTCAGTTGTGTCACGATCAATGCGCTCTTCTCGCTCGCAGCTGTCATGTGTTTGTTACCCGGAGGAGACCTTCAACGCACTCAAGCTGCGTGACGCTCGTGTTAAAACCACATTTAGTCAGAAGGGGAAATGCACCTGTGACACGCTGATATGATCACCTCTCTGACCTGTGAACCACATCCCAAGCAGAAACCAATACATGACGAGAAGTCTCCCTCTTTTGCGCGTCACTGTGAAGTCTTGGTCAGCTACGGATTGCAGACAGAGTGAGGCAGCGAAAAAAAAAAAAAAGAAGGGCCTGACGTTATGCAGCTACGGCGAAGAAACCTCTTGATAATCCTCAGGGACGTCATTTGTGTTCCTGTTTTCACCGGTTCGCACAGCCGTATGTCACAATAGCGCCTCATTCTCTATGAAAACAAGCAAGTGCCACACTGTCACTTCCCCTCTTGCACCGTGAACTCCTGCTGGCATCCTGTGTCAATGATAAGCATAATCCCTCGATACCTCCTGGCCCCTCTTAGAACAAAAGAACCACAGGAAGAGGTCAGGCCTTTGCCACATAAGCCTGCCAAGAAATTATAGCGCTCCATATGTTTCAGGTTGAGGAAAAGTCCAAAACAAATCCCACGACTGCACAATCCCATCCTACTTAATTAGAGGTTTGTCTTACATACAGAGAGAACCTGTATTATTTGGCTGAGGTTATGTACGCTGTCAGATACTTATAATCACATCATCAGTCTTGTGTATTTAAACATTGTTTGGTTGCGTCGCCGTTCCCAGACCGGCAGACTTTTACTCCTTTCTCCGACGGAATAAAATATTTTGACTGTTATGATATAGTCAGCCATAAATGAGCCTTAAGAAAGAGGCAAAGCTCTTTGAGGTGTCAGTATAAACCAGATCTAGGCTAGATTTAGACCACATGAGATCAAGTGGTCAGTGCGGGAATTATTACAAGAGGTTTTGATGACTGATGGCGTGTCGGCTTGTTTGTCATTTAGCAGAATTAAGCGTAAAATATGACAACGGAGACGCCGGACTGTTGAGCAGCTGAAGCTGTACTTCAAGCAACAATGGGAAAGAATTTCCAGCTACAAAGCTTCAACAGTTCGCCTGCTCATTTCCCAAACATTTATTGCAAAGTTGTTAAAAGAAAAAATTATATAACAGAGTGGTAAACATGACCCTGTCGCAGCTTTAATTTAAGTCAAAAGATGATATGATGAATGTATGCACATTATAAAATATAAAGGGAGTGGGTCCTATTTTGATGTCCAGTGCAAATCTGGTGCAAATTGCAGTCGAACCATGCAGTTAGACCGCACTTTGCACCAGACAGTTTTCATTTGGTATTTTCGTAGAAGTGCACGCTTAGAAACAGGCATTTGCGCCGGTGTGGCCGTGAACTTCTCATTTTTTTTTCAATTCAGCACAGGCGTAGGGTCTGCTTGGCTGGAGTAGAGGGCAGGAGATCGAAGTTAACTGCATTCATAATCTCCACTTGTGGTTGAAGTAAACTTGGCTGGGGCAATAACAGATCACGGCTGTAAAGTGTGTACTTGGATAGCGCCTTGCATTCCGATTGTTCATGTCAGTGTGTTTTACTTTACATCATCCACAAGTGGAGATCTTCTTGCAGTTCCTTATAAATGTACTTTGCACACATCTGTCTCCTGCATGGACCCCAAAGAGTCAGTTCTTCATCCGCCAAGTAGACTGTGCGCCTCTCTCGCGCTGGATTCAAAGCGAATCAGAGGCGCTGCTTCCATTAGCCGGAAAACAAGTCAAATGTGTTCACTCCCACAATGGCGCAAATGCAAAATACCAAAAGACAGAAAACAAACGTTTTGCACTAGATGAAAGAAGACCCCCTTGTGTTTAGTTTCTCTTTAAGACTTGAGACTTACATTACATGTAATTTGCCCATATGGGACTTACTCCCATTTGTGATACATAGTATATCCAGTTTTCATTTTGCAGTGAAAATAAGAAATGATTTATATGAGAGGGGAATGATGGCAGAGAGAAAACAGATGGCTGCAGCCAAGTGGAGACTACAAAGTGAATTACTGCACTGTCCACTCCTCGGGCACTGCATCCATTTCTAAGATGATGATAGCATCTGTGTTTTTGTTTCAAGCAGTGCATCTTGGTAATGAGAATGCAGTCACGACAAGTTACAGAGGGTCCTCGCATTAAGATTATGCAGTGGCATAAAAATACGCGTCACATGGCTCAGTTACTGGTGTATTTGCTTTTTTTTCATTAGATTTAAAAAATATATATATTTAGGCCCAAATGTTTTTTAACCAAAATATTTACAGAAATTATGACTTTTTTTTAGCTCAGTGAGTGATAGACTGTGGCGCGCTATGGCTCGATCTACATTATTTACCGCCATCCGAAGATGAGTACGCCCAACTGTAAGTACAGCACAAACACAAGTTAGAATCCGACAGCTTGGCTCGAACCTTTTGCACAGAGTTTGCATGTTTTTTGCTTGTCGAATGGATTGGAAATTCTCATTTGCAGCAGCTATGTAATTGTGAATCGTCGCTGGTCGACCTGTGTCCTGTGATTGACTGGCGACCGGTAATTCAGATGGGATAGGCTCCAACTCACCCGTGACCCTGAATCGGATGAGCCATGGAAAATAAATGCCTGCAAGTTAGAATTAAATGGAGAGACTCATGTCATGTCACTTCACCTGGATGTCGACTTGGATAAGGTGTTGATATAAAGTGAAGGTGTGGTGGCGACACGTTTTGGCAAACCACCGCCTGACATTACTCACACCCCTGCTGGTGTCTGCAATCTATTTGTGTTCTCTTCTCCTTCAATCACATGCAAGATGGTTACATAAATCACCAGTGTGAACCAAGAGCTGATTAATATGACTTGGTGCAAATGGAGGGCAACACAAAACAGCTGTTTGTGCCTGCATGGTTTATGAATGCCGCAAAGCCAACATCTATTTTTTTTTCTTTCTGTCTAAGTTGAAAATGTGGAAGTGGATGCCGTCCAAAATACGCTGTAATGCCAAGCTTTTACCGTGATCAAAATTAGACAGATGTTGGTCCTTGACATTATTATGCTGTCATATCAGCTGAGCTGTGCACCAAGCAGAGATTCCGGGCTGGTGTTGGTGAAAAGCAACACTTGTCAAAGAGGTAATGAGAGTGTTCCATATTTTGACTTATTGGCTACCTCAAGGTTCAACATGGTGACTTAGTAGCATTGCAAGCTTGGTTAAAGTCATCAGATGCACGTTGAGAAACCAATTCAATAAAAAAAAAAAACTTGCGCAATTCCATCCTTCAACGCCTCTTTGACAGGCAATCCGGTTCAAAAGCTCTGCTTATCTATCTCATCAAGATGGAGGTTGTAGTCATCATAAAACGACACATTTTCTTCTCCTCTTTCCCCCTTTTCGCCAAAGTGCTGCAATAACCGATTTAAGCGCTGTAACTTGATCTGCATCTGGCATCATCAAATGTATCCCACGATTTATTCAGTTTTGGGAAAAAACAGACCTAAGTAGTGATTTATACCGTGAGGGCCAAATCATGCTTCATCAGTGTAACACCAGACCACAACTGCTGCAGGATAATGATCAGTCACTGCAGTGAGGAAAACACTTCTTTTAAATGAAGCTATGTGAAGCATTACTCGAGTGTAATGAATGATAAAGACAAGTTTAAAGGTACAATATTTCATTCTGGTCACACATGTTGTGCGATTGCAAATTTAACTGTATTTGCAATCATTCAGAAGAGAAACGTTTACGACCTTATTCCATCAAGAAGGTTGTAAGCTTGACTTCCAAGCAGGACGGTTTAGGTTTCCTAAGTAATAAGGGTACAAGACATTATTTTAATTGTGGCTTTAGTGTGGCTTCTTTAGCTTCCGGCTATGTTCTTGTTGCTTCACAAATACGGTGGAGCCTCTATCTAAATTTCAACAGAGTTGGAATTGGCGATCAATTTGTTTTCATTACTTAAAGGAAGCATGTTGCTTGTTTGTATGCAAAGAGACAGAAACACGCAATACATACCATAATCCAATTTGTTATGTTTCTTTTTCAGGATGTGAATTTCAGCTCACAAATGTTGAGGGTGCATGGCTGAAATGAAAAAACAAAACAACAACAACAACAACAAAAGCAAGTTGATGCACACGAGTCATCTGAAACAGGAATTTATGGACTGTCGAGCTATTTCTGGACACCAAAAAAAAAGAAAACCTCTTACGTTGGCCTGAGTACAACAGGAACCTACACTGATAGAACAATGACTCACTTCCCTCTACATTTTCAAGTACAGTCCTACATTTCATAACAGCAAGGCAGACTCTGCCCACACTAGCTTATTCTCATCCACACTTGTGTCAATAATCAAAAAACTGCCTCTTTCTTGCATTTAATGGACAATTTTTGTTCTTAAAGATCACATTACTTGGGATACTCACTGAGATGCTTGTTCAAAATCTGAATCATGAGTGAAGGCGATTAACTGACCCAAAGCTGACTAATGTATGATTAGTTTAAAGTCAACATTGTTGTCTTTGTCTCACGAGTCATTTATTTTTGTGTCTTATCGTAACCTCGACAGATAGCTACTTAGCTAGGTAGCTAACTAACTACGTAGATAGCTAGCTAGCGAGCTCGCTAGATAGCTAACGTGGACTCACCCCCACTCACCCATTTTTAATATGCTTATATTTATATTTTATCATGTATTTATATACGTTTTGTTCTACTTTTCCCTTTCTAAATGTTGCTGCTGTAAATTGGGAATTTCTCCATTGTGAGACAAATAAAGGTTTTCTTATTTTGTCTATCTAGCTCGCTAGCTAAGTTAGCGATCTGGATAGATATACTGTATCCACAAGGGAAATTCACAAAACTTTTGCCAGCGTTTGGCTGAATCATAGACAAAAAGAGGAAAGAGTGAATGAAAGGCCAACTTACATTGGAAAGCCTTCTTTAGAACATCAAACGATGAGTGTTGCTCCCAGCAGTCAAAGGGGCTCTGGGGGGACGAAGTTGCAATTTCCTGGCAGTGAGAGGCTGGACATGTGGGCACTGCTCACTACATCAAACACACGAGACCTCAAGGAGAAGTGACGGCACGCTCAAACCTTTTGTGTTTTGACATCTCTTTTTGCCTGATTTCTTACTCCCAACCATCTTTCCCGTCTGATGTGTTCGAACTATTTTTTTAAACTTCATTTTCATGTTTACACATTTATTCTCGTAGTTTGATGACTTTATCCTGAGTTGTGACTAAAGTTGTTGTTTTTTTACAGGTTGGCAAAAAAACGTCTTAATATCCTCCTTTTTTACTACATCTCAGAAGATGTTTTATTTTTCATACATTCTTTAATCATACACAGCACTGAATCGATCATTCTATTTTCTTTTGTAAAAGTTGCTGTTATCTTTTATTTCCTTTTGCTAATTGGTCTGGTGAAATCAACTCGTTCCATTGTTTTACAGTGACAAGGGGGCCGTTTTTGAAGTTACCAAATATGGTTCCCTGCCTGCTGAAGGGTGCTTTGTGATTGACTGGCCACCAGTCCAGGGTGTACCCCGCCTCCCGCTTAAGTGATCCTGAATGGGATTAGCGGAAGAAAACGGATGGATGGATAGATGGATGGATGCCTGCTAAGTAGTTAAAAATAAAAAAAAAAGCATAATTATCTGACTAAAAGGGGTTTCTTTGCAAAGTTTTGCTCACTCAGACTCTCCCTTTTCACTTTTTATTTGACCATTTTACGGCTAACATGTTGCAGAGAAAAAAAGAGTGACTGTCTTCGTGCTGATTTATTGTGCCACCCCCCCCCCCCCTCCCTTGCTCAAAGTTAAAATATGAACCGGATGATTTTTAATAATTTATTTGCTGACAATGCTTGCACATGTCAAAGGGAATACTGTATGTTCCGATTGGAGATCCCTGCTCATTGATAGCAGTGTTTGGGCAAGTTACATTGAAAATCTAATATATTTCGTATGAGTTGATATAAAACTGCTCCAAAAAAATAAATAAAGGGAACGTGGAGTTACCTAGTGTTGTTTAAGTGTTCCTTTTTTCAAATTTCCTAACAATCATTTTGATGACACTCTGAAAATAGGACGTAACACAACTGATTATTAAATGAAATGTTATGTCACCATTGAAAAAAAAATATTTTGAAGCAGTTCCATTTTAAGAGGCTGTTTTGCCTTTCAGGCGAGTTTTGGTTCATTTGGTCTTTTGTTCCGACTCCCATTTTTGAAAACCATGCTTTTTATTTTTGCACAAACTATACTGTCAAGCAGGGAGTGTTCAGGGCTTCTGTGATGTATGCAGAAAGATGTTCTACCATGAACGAAGAAAAAAAAAAAGGAAAAATAGATCGCTTTGAATTTATGTGGGAAGTTTTCACTGCCAAAAGTTGATGTCAAGATCTTAGATTGATAGATTTTATTGGCTACCGATCAACGTTCTCCAGCCGTTATGGATTAAATGTTTTATGTTAAAGCAGGGGCCTTGTTGATTTGAAATGACGTGACCCTTCAGTACTGATTGCATTCTGATAAATTACAGAATAATGTGTTCATGAAAAAAAAACAAAAAAACTTTGATTTCTAGAATGGGATGCATCACATCCTGTCTTTTTAATGTCTCCAAGTGTCTCTCTGCACCCAAATGTGGAAACCAAAATGTCTGCAAGTTGTTCATTTTTATTATTATAAATAAGAAATAACATCCACCCCCTTATACTCCACGCCCATCTCTTACCACGTAGCAACACTGTCAATTGAACCTTGAACCTATGGATTCAGATTGCCTGGCAAAAGCTGTAAAAGGAAACAGTCCACTTTCATGGCTTTGCGGGTTTGGACGGATGTTCGCCAAACTGCAGATGTCAACATGGCATACATCACTTTAAAGCACAAAAGGAGGGGAAAAAATGTGGTTGTGAATAATATAGGGAGAGGAGAAACTGGAGCATGTATCAATAAACACTCTGGCTCATTTTCTCTTGTCAGTCATCAGGACAAAGAATTAAACAGTAATGGGAGCTTACTGGAAGCACACAGACTATTGAGTGTTGTTGTTGTTGTGAATATTACAGGTGGTTATGTTGTCACGTGAATGCTGTCATTCCCATAATTGTCACGACAGGCGTATTTTACAACACTACAAATGTGTCACTCTAGTAACTACTTGAATATGGATGAGATTCACAGTGTATAAATGAGGGTTTTTTTTCCTGTTTGCCTTGTGAACAAGATCCAAACTTTTTTTCAATTAAACCACAGTTATTGCTGCCGTTTCCAAAATGACCTACATAAAAGTTTTTGAAAGAACAGAAAATAAGTGTTGCCAGCGATGGCGCTTTCAAAAGTGAAATACCCAATGGTGACATTTTGATGTGTTATGCGGGACAGCGTAATGACAGGTCTCTCACCAACCAGAAAGAAATACATCAGAAAATCTTGCTGTCCGACCATGAAGTACATGCCGGCTCAATGCAAATGAAATGAACCGAAACATTTGATCGCATTTACAAACGTTATTGGTTAGAGACAGACTGTTCGAGATGAGTTTTTTTTTTTTTTTGGTCAAGCAGGAAAATAGTTGGCAATGAATCGAATGAACAGAACTGGCAAATACATTGTTAGTTTCAGAATGAAAACAGATTTTAGTGCTGCTTGTCAACATCCACCACAATCGTAACTGCATCAACAGTACAATACAATACAATACATGCTGATTTATATAGCGCTTTCACAACAGCGGCAGCTGTAACAAAGCGCTTTACAAAACAGTTAACATAAGGTAAAATAATAAACACAACACATAACATAAAACACAGACAGTCGTGCAGTCCTAACCACTTTTCCGTCACACGCTTTGTTGTTTGAAGCGGTTTGAGATGAAAGAGGAGAGAATCAAAGTGTCCTTTAACCAGTGGATCAGAGACGTCATGCTCAAAATGTGCACACGTCGGCTACAAGCTAAGTTTCAAAGTCAACAAGAAGCTGTAGCATCCATTGACGAAAAAAGAGATTGGTTAACTTCTCCTGTCCCATGGAAATCCACTTCAATTCCAAGCGGTGACTCACGGTTCCAAATCCGCATCGGCGCTCTTCGCCAACGCTCCTCTCTCCTCATCCTCAACTTCAGCGGCCATCCATCCAGCCGCACCAACGGCGACTGTCCAACAGCGCCGACATCTCCACTGAACAAATCGGGGTTGTGAAAAATGCTGCCCATTACTGGCGCAAAAAACACAAGCGCCCCAGGTCTGTCCAGCACCGACAGTCAATGGCGCCGACATTCCTCCCAATCAAAATCTGTGCTGGTACAGGCGTGCTGCCGAGAAGGCGCAACCACCAAGCACAGATACTGCTCCTTTGACGAATGTCGTGGCCAAAAAGCGCTGAAAACAGTCCATATCAGGTCCACACAATGAAACAACAAACAACATGTGACAAAACAAAAGACAAAAACAGCAAAAAAGAACAAAAAAGCAAGGCTCTTGAAGAGCACTTGCCGAAGGCTGCCTACTCGGGCGCCATCTTGGAAATTAGTGGTGCAATACTGACGATAAAGTTGGACATACGTTGAAATCGATATAAGCGCTATACTATTTATTATTAAATTGTTATCTGACAGTGGTCTCAAAAATGAAACAGAAAAAAAAGGTTCTCTGTAAAAACTGGCCTTGAGAATAACGCCAGGGACTGCTGGGACATTTCCTCTTAATTATTAATCACAGGGGTGGTGTGTTATCCAAAAAATCTACAGTATGCGGTGTTTCACACGTTTTGCATCACTATTCCAACATTTTGCACACTAAACTAAAGAGCCGCGCATTTCAATATATTCGCACATACAGAGCCCACATAAAACCTTTTTCCTTTCAGAATCAATAGTTTGGAATTGTACTTTTCTGCATGGGGTGTTGGTGAGTGAACGTGCGATTCTGACTAAAGCAATGAGTTCGCCGGTGCGTTTCCGCACACAGATGTGCACGTGCGTGACACACACACACGCAGATGGCCCCAGGCACCAGCGACAGTCGGAGGCTATAATTTAGAAAAGGCAGGCTGGAAGGCAGGTCTTGGTATGACTTGCCTCAGGTAACAGCTAAGCCTGCAGATCTGAGTCAAGCACTTTTGGACTGGAAAGGATGGCCAATTTGCTTCGAGCGCAGGGTAGGTTGGAGCTGTGGGAGCAGCTGAGCTTGTCAACAGATTAATGCGTCAAGCTAAGTGACAGGTCGACCCCCCCCCCCCTTCCCCATCCCTCCCACTGTAGCTCTCACTGCATTTGGTTTCTAAGAACGTCTCATATCTCTCGATACCCTCTGGGACGAGTCCACCCCCCACCCCCTCACCCCCACCCCTGCTCAACTCGAGCCAGGTGCCACTGTTGTTGTAGGCCGGGCCTTCGTCTTTGCAGCTTGAAATTGCGAGTCGAATTTTCCACTGGAACACTTTTTCGAGTTTACCATGTCAGCTGCCCTGTTAATGCTGACCAGATGAGGCACAGATGGGAGGCGTGGAAGAGGTGAGAGGAAGGCTACATGCGCAAAAGAGACAGCAACACGATGAGTGTGAAGGAAATGACACAGCTGCAGGTGTTGCGCGCCGTTGGGATGGACCTAACTACTTGCTCAAAGTCTTGGAAATGGAAGTAGTAGTAACGCACACACACAGAGTTGGCAAAGTTGTCCTCAGCCTAAGGGGTTAATTAATCTATTTTGATTATTCTAATTTGTTGCTTTCTTTCACCTTGACAAATAACACCAGTAAACTAACAACATGCAGGGCCCTATTTTAGTGCGTAGGTGCCCGTGCGCTCGGGGTAAAACGGCCGTGTCGTCATTTTCATGCTGGGGCAAGTCAAGTTTAGTCTCTTGTTGATGATATTTGTCAATTCTATATTTGGATTATTTTCGGAAGCTGTGGCTACCTCAAACGTTTTTTTTAAATATTGTTGACCAACAAAAAGAGTGTTTGATAAACTTGTTTTGTACACAGTTAAAGCCTTAGATATTGTCGCACTCCAAAAGGAAAACATCCGATGGTGGCCCGGGGACTTTTTGCAAAATACAACGCAGTGGCTGCATAATCATAGTACAGAAGTGACAAGAATGCATATGGTTGCCGCACAGCATAATTGTCCTTATACATTTTTGCACCCCATTGGATATGTCACTCGGCACCGTGAGTATAAACGTACCAGAACAGACAAGTGACCGGCCGTGCTTCTTGTGTAAAGAATCTGGGCTCCAGTCATGGTGGTCAAATGATGCCTTTGATGAGCCTGTCTGCAAACCAAAGTGTGCTGGCTGTGTGTGTGGGGGGGGGAGGGGGGGGCAGCTATGTTGGATGAAGGGAGGCAGAACACGGGTCAAACACTCCCTTTGAAGACCTGTATGCACCCAAGCCAAGGACAACATGAAAGGAAAAGACAAATTGGAACAAATCGACATAAAATACAGTCCGGTTAGCGGCGTTAACAGTCATCTTGATCTCATTTGCTTTGTTGAAAGATTTAGAAAAAGTCAGTGCTTTGGCTGATTTATCGACATGATGGGCAGACAATTCCTATGATGAGGCGGGCACTTCCAAACATAGATTTACATCATATCATTACAACCCTAATGTGTGCTCCTAAAACTTTTATTTTTGATTTGGGAGACTATAAGTTAGAACCATCAAATTCTTCATCCTTGTCACGTCATCTTTTTATTGCTAGAATTTATCGAGCACAATCATTAATGGCGCCAAGCCAAAAGAGAAAATTAGCCCTATTTCTGACTGACAAACTTTTGCCGGACCAAAAATGTCTCCTTCAACAATATTGTTCACACAACACTTTGATTCGCTCCTCTTTCATTGATAACTGCTTCAAACAACAAAGTGTATGCAGGAAAAGTGGTTAAAATTGCACGGCCGTCTGTGTCGTGTGTGTTGTGTTGTATTATTTTGTCATTTATATTAACCGTTCTTTTGGCACCTGCAGCGGCTCCTCTTGTTGTCTGGTTTAGAGGGAAGAAATTTCATCCGTGCCGGAGATTGCACATACAGCGCATTTGACAATAAAGCTGTAACTTGACGGTCAGAATTATGAGAGCTTACTTGTGCACATTTGATAAGCTACATCATTTTCGATCATCAAAATCACAGAAATGCTCCCTGTCCAATGTAGTAACCGCTATCCCCGAAAGGGTTAAATATGGAATACATGCACTTATATATTTATGTCCGTCAGTGGACAATGTACTACTGCATTCCATCGTGACAATTGCACTCCAGTGGAATCAATTGTGCAAGTATGTACTCAAGTGGTAAAGGTCAAATCTTCTTGGGGACGAAATCAGCCTACCACGCAAGCATCAAGCCACAGCATCCCTAAAGGTACGATCATTCTGGGGGTTTTTTTTCCCTGCGTGTACCAGAAGCACCATGTCAGACGCTCGTCATATTAGACGTGCTTTCAAGTGAGTGGGTCCGCGTGCAGCAAGCCAAAATATGCGCCTGTCAACTTAGAAACCAAACAAGTACAAAAACAGTAACATTATAAAAAAAATAAAAAATAAAATAATAATAAAATAGCCTCTTGCATTAATGCAGCAGGCTCTCGTCACTATCCCTCATCTTTAATGTTTCCAGCGGGCCGCCGTGAGGCCGGCGCGCTTTGTTGTGAGCGCTCTGACAGTGAGTGGAGGTCTCAGGAGGGACATTGCCGAAAGTTAAAAGCTCAACAAGCTCTGTGAAGTGCCTCGCTTTTATGTTGCACATTGTGCCGGAGCTGCCGCACGGGCAGCGCAAGTCCAAAATACAAACTTATTTCAAAAGCACTTTGTGTCAGTCGCCACCTCCTCCTCCGCTCCCGGTGAGTTGTTGCGTCTGTTTGGAACTTCATTAGAGGTAGATATCTTTGAAAATGCGGGGCTTTTTCAGTGTTTTGGTTCCCCCCCATCACACACATGACAGCCCGCAGCAGCAGTTGGTAGCCCATGCTGCATGTCAAGAGTAACATCTTATTAAAGTGTTGATTCTTGCCTTGGGCTGCTTCCAGCACTGTTCAGGTCAGGGTACATGTCAGGACACGGGGGCGGCCATAAGACTGTTCACGGCACTGCAATAAGATTTAATTGCTGTTCTGCGTGTGTGCCTGTGATGAGTCACATTGTGGTTGCCACCGCTGCCATTTAACACCCCCCCCCAACCCTCGACCCCCGATGACTATCAGTATTACCTGCTTATTTTGTTAATTGTGCTCAGGGTGATGGCGACAGGATAAAATATGACTGATGCGATGCTCAACTGGAGTTAAATGTCATATCTCACGGTACATTGAACATTTGACAAATAAAATACCTTTAGCTTGATTTTGAAAAGACCTCAGGCCTAATAGATCAGTGCTTGCAAGTCTTATTTCGTGTCATCGTTTGCCCTTGTCTTTTTTTTAGGCCTTTCACTTGAAGGGTCAAAACTTGGTAAAAATTTGAATCGCATTGAAGATTCACAAAGTCCATCTTTTGATCCTTTACTGGCCTCTGCTCACAAAAGTTGTTACTACTATCTCTCTTTTTTTTTTTTTATTGTAGATGCTATACCTTGTTGGGAGGGGCGCAGAACTTGACTCCTACTTCTGGTACTGAATTATTCGTCAGTAGTGGGACAAAGAAATTCCTTATTTTTGTGAGCTGGATTTTCTTTCTATGGTGATGATTTTAAAAACAACTCATCAGGACCGAAAAAAAAAAAAAAACAACTAAAGTGAGCTCAGTCTGAGAGTGGTCTCGTTGACAGAATCATAGTGGGACTATTGCAATGGCTTGAGGCACTGGACAAATGCCAGGGGGGAAGGAGGCGAACTGGGGAAGAGCTACGCATTGTCGACAAGGAAGCAGTGGCCTGCAGGCTAGAAAAACAAGTTAGTGATTGCCAGGTCAAGTTTTAGTGATGGGAATTTTGGCTCTTTTTTGAGAGCTCATTAAGCTCCCGAGTGGCTCCTTAGTTGTCGTTTTTTTTAATGACTTCAATTTTCAAAGTATGTCAAATGAATTTAGAATTTTTTTTGCCCCAGTTTTCAAATGATTCAGCTTCCAATGCGTCATTATTTTTGGGGGCGGCTAAATTTCGTCCCAGCTTTTGTACATCTGCTGGGTTTCATAGATAAAACGTGTGACTTTTTAGTCGGCCGCAGCGTGGCTAAACTGAAGATGAAGGATCACGTCTGAACTTGCGTAGCACATTCACTACGTGCTATGTTTTACAACCATGCCTCACTATGGTGGTTTGTTAAGCCCAAAAAGGTGCATCTATCCACTAGTTGGTGCGGATCGGCAATGGTTAGTTCTCACACCTGAAGCGAACCCCACCAAGTCCATTTGGAAGAGCACCGAAGCCACCTAAATAAATAAATAAATAAATTAAAAATACAAAAATAAAAAGGATCTCGGTCATTATGTTTAAATCTCCTTGGGTGTTTTGAAAGGCGCTTACAAATAAAATGTATTATTATTATTATTATTATTATTTGATCCTCACCAGGATTCCGTTTATGTGTACTCACATACGCAGACCAAACACTGCAGGTTTGAATACACACTTGGATCAAAATGAAATGCTTTTCTCGTGATAAGATGATCTACCATGTTGATAGGCATCAAAAACAGTCATGCCACTGAGAATAAATTCCTGTGAGGAATTTATCAATACCTTTAGAACATTACGTCGACCGTATAACATGATCACACAGACTGAATTTTATTGGTGCATCTGTACAAATCCATAAAAAAAATATTTAAAAAAAACACGCTCAAGAGTTAATTTGGCCTGCTAGGAGATTTACGGCAAGAGGGACGGTCTGTAAATCAACTGATTCATCACGTATAATGTCTTAAGCAAACTGAGAATGTGGCTGAACCAAATACTGAAAAAGCCGAGAATGGCAAAGCCATTCTTGGATCCTTCTTTTAATCCAAAGCTCTTATCTAAGAGATTTCAAATACAGTCAAAGAGTCTCTGTGGTGTTTTATTAGCAATGTAAAGAGGCCCTGTCCAGATAAGAGGCTCTTTATGGATGGTGTTTCCCCACCACTGGAGGCCTCGGGGCCCACCAGAAAATATTAGATGACTCCACTGTGGAGCCTGGAGTCTTCAAGCCAGCTGTTCACACAAAACCTCCACAGACAAGACACTGAGCCACAGAGGAGGGCACGCAGGGCCAATAAAGTTGGGTCAGGTGCAGGCAATATGCCACTGCCAGTGTTTGAAAAGTCGGGATTTGTGTATTCCGTGTTTACATTGACCCAATCATGTGCAGAATGCCGAATGAACCTCTTTGAGCTTATTGAAACGTGTCATATAGTCCTCTTTCTCAAATAATGGCATCTTTTGAAGTGTTTTTCAGAAAGTACAAAAAAAAACGGAAACAAATACTGATTATATTTATCAATACTTTCATTTCACGGGTGGAATTCAATGATCTGTTTTACTATGCATGTAGCCGATTTTAGCGGAGGTGGATGGCATACTGTGGAGATGTTTTAAAAGATATGCAAGTTTTTTTTCTTTTTTTTTAGATTTCTAAGAAGAATAATTTTAAGAGGGTGACGATATGCCGTACCCCGCAAAAACACAAACATACACAAGGGCACGAAAAGGGCGGGGAAAGTGTGGAGTGGCCATTTTGTAATCTTGGAAGCTTGGCAACCTGCAAATGATACAAAATGCGTTTACTTCTCTCGGACCGGATCTGATCCGAATGTTCTGAATGTTTAAAACACAGACGATTGCTTTGGGGTGTACAAAGTCAATGAATCACTCGAGTAACAATTGTGAGCAAGTGTGCCTAAAGTGGAAGGGAAGGCTGACAGTGTGATAAGATGCTAAATAATGAGCGGGTTTCATAATGTCTCTTCCTCCTCCATTGAGACAAGGAGAGGGCAAGGCAGGATGTCCTGACCAGACAGCGCTGAGCTCGCTATTCACTTGTCCTGCCTTGCTAGCGTCACTGCAGACGCAACAAGCAGTGACCCGACACGCTGCACAACAGGCCACAACATTAGGTACACCGGCACGGATCTAATTCAAGTACAAATACGTCTTACCAAGTTTTGACCCTTCAAGTCCTGAAAGGCCTAAAAAAAGTCGAGGGCAAATTACTTCAGTTTTGCTTCACACTGTCAAAGAGGTGCTCATTTAAAAATGTGTTAAATGTTTGGGCAGGGAATTGCACTGCATCATATAGGGAGGATTTATTGCAATGTGACTAAATCCAAAAAATATTTGAACCTTTTCAGGGACAGCGGTTACGTCAGTGGACAGCTTATCAGGTTATCATTATTGGTGCATGAAAGGGTTAAAGGCAACATGCAGTGACGTTTTACATTTCTGTAAATTCCAACCACAATAATCAACATGTGGAAAAAACAGAGTGAGCGTAGTAACGATAAAGCAGAAGTTGAATACCTTTTGAAGACCTTTAGTGGCGCTCGTTCATTAGGCATACGGTTCCTTTAAAAAGTCAATTGGAAGATCCCCCCCCCCCCCAGACCCCCCCCTCCCCGTCGTGGGGCCGAAATGAGGACCTGGTTTCAAAATTGCATGCTTCAATCTGCTGCAAGATGCTGACATCAGCAACAGCCGCGCTGGAGGTCAGCCGAGGTCATGGCTGCCAATCACCCACGGCAAAATCACAACAGCCTCGGTGGACGCTGGCCATTGCTGCTGAGGTGCAAGAAAAGAGAGAAAGGACGGAAAAAGTGAATACTGAGTGTGTTGACACCAACCGTCCAAGCAGCTGGATAGAACTTTAAGGCTCTTGTGGCTGACCTGGTTGGAAAAAAAAAAGCTGAAAACTTATCTTTGACTTGCTTAAATGTCTTGATTGAGTTGGCAGTAGCCATCAGCTCACATTGGTTGACACATTCAGAACTTGATAATACTGTGTACCTTTTTTTAATTGTTGTATCTTGTCAGTGTATTCCCCCATGGTTAAGATAAGATAAGATATCCTTTATTCGTCCCACACTGGGGAAATTTACAGCCTCCAGCAGCAAGAATGTATGTAGAAAGAAGAAAGGAGAAAGAGAAAAAAAATGCCTTAGTAATTGGGCGTGTGCTTAATAATCCAAAATTCTTAACACAAATAAATGAAAGGGACATGTGATCATTTCTGGTGTCAACATTGCTTTGTTTGTCCAAATATTCAACAAGTAGGAATATGTAACAAATACATGTTACAATTAGATGATTGCACAATAAATGAGAGTTGTGCAAAATGTATAAAAAACAAACAATTGATTAAAGAATAAAAATGATGGTCATTTAACTTTTAATGCATCCTCATCGTTTTTTGCCCTCTTTTTTTAGTTCATGTTCTCTCTCAGAAGTGGTTTTTGCCTGGCATTTATAAAGAACTTGATCCAAGGACATAGTGAGCGATCGCCGGACTGGTGAACGCTTTTTCTGGATGATTCACTTTTACAAAAAACTATCCCAACGCCTCATGGCCCGAGGAGCGTTTAACCAGGACGCTGGATAGACGCATATCTATCCATCTACAACATCGACATAGAAGTCCATCTT